>NC_086454.1:169625187-169719094 GCF_028390025.1 Pseudophryne corroboree | reverse complement strand
GGAGCAATGTGATTGTTTTTTCTGTGTAGGCCAATGTATGTGTGTATTTTTTATTACTGTGAGGGCCAATGTGTGTTTTTTGTTGTTTTTTTTGTGGGGGAAAGGATGGTGTGCCGTGGCAATTTTAAAATATTGTTTGGTTTGCTGCAAGTAAAAAAAGGTTGAAAATCACTGCTCTATATGGACATACTGTGAGATTCTTTTAAGTGTGACAGTAACAGTGTCCACACTATTACATTGCTACAAATTGACAACAAATTTAAGCTTGCAAAGCAACTACTGTCAGCTAGGCAGCTGCATACTCTGACTGGATGGATACTAATTCTAAAATATTGTTGCAAATCAAATGGAAACACTTACATTTTGAGAAGCAGCAGCATACACACAAATTATGCCTGAGTCCATGAAGTAGAGTAACTAACTTGGTAACATCCAACAGCTTATTATAAGTGGAATGTCCCCAATAGATCTTCCTATAACAGCTATTGCATCACCCACGGCAGATTTGACTTGAATAAATAAAGACCGTTAATCAGAGTGGTGTGATATATAATTCTAATCTAACAAGTAATCCACTTCATACTCCTCATTATTGTATTCAGATTATTAAGGGCCTTCATTTATGAGTGTAACTATAATTACTCTATCCCCTGGAGGATATTTTCTATATACCTTCAGTTGCAATAATCAAATGTTATCTCTGACCGGTGTGAATATTAGTCTATTGAGCTCTGATATACAGAAATATATACTTGAGTTAAATATTGATCTGGAATAATCTATGAAGGAATTAAGCTGTACTTTGAGGCAGTTTGCTCTCTAACAATATTGGGGATGCTACACCCCTAATAAGAGCAATATTCTATATACGATTAACCAGATCTAACACGATCACTAAACACGTACGTAAATATTGGTTGCTATACATGTAAAATTGGAATTGCTATATTCCTAAAAGCAACTGTTTCTGTACGCATGTAATCAGAGCATTTATGTTCTCCTTATCAGGGACACTAACAATAAATGTGGTATAACCCTGTTATATGTAAATTTATTCCCTAGTGGTGTTTTGACCGGGGAATTTAAAGATAGGGGATATGCAAAAATAGTTATCTATACAAATACAACATTTCCTAAATTGAAGGCCTAGGTATATTCATACTGTTAATATCAGTGATACTCTTTTTGAGGCAAATATAATTGAATGGGAGGTGTATACACAATCAGTGTCAGTGGGTCCAATTATTACAGTGATATACAGCTTCTTGAGAATAATTCGCTACAATTATTTGAATACTTGGTAATATATATATCTGTGTAGTTACCTTGAGAGGACTGCACAGTAGTAATCACACGTGGACACGTTTTTTAATACTTTATTCACAAATTGTATTTCTTTCAATTCACGTACATGTTTGTTTCTGTGATTTTAACCTTTATGTTTCACTGTAGTCTGGGATATTAATAACAAATACATATCCTATTTTAATATATATCTAATAAAGGTTATATTTTATGAAAAAATACTTCTGTCCAGTGCGTTGACAATACAGATTTCCTCTTGTTTCTTCCTCTTAAATACCACTTATACAGACTGTAGTTGATAGCACCCCCTGGATATATTAAGCATTGTCTCTGATTTTGGGAAACAGGTTTTTATTAGTGGATTTATGGTGACGAATTACATATATCCACAATAAAACATAAAAAAATATTGAGTGTGCAGATACTAATTCTTCTTGTGCATTGTTATTGGTTCTAGTGACCAATCTGTTTCTGTATCTAGCTCCTCACAACTGATCACTTATTCTTTCATACTAATATATATATATATATAAAAAAAAATCTTTCTGTGATAGCGCCTCCCACATAACAATGTCTACATTTAATTTGACAAAAAAATCTAGAAAATAGACAAGACAAGTTAAAGAATGACATTGATTCTATCTTTAATCCAAATCCCAACCAACAAAATGTGAATGATCCCAATTGGACTGAGGATCTTTATAATCTTAAAACAGCACTCATGAAACAAAGCAAAACCAATTGGAATAAGAGTACCTTTGACAACTATCTACGCAATAAATTAATTCCAAGAGATCTAAGATCCAAGTTATTCCCAGCCTATGAATTAGCCAACAAAACACTCAAAAAAGAATGGGAAGGAGTCCTGACCCAGTGTTCCAATTAATTAATCAAAATCCTTATAAAACATGATGAAATTATGCTCACCCAAATTAAATCATGAAATTATCTCACTAGGAGAAAAATTAAAAAACTTTGAGTCCCTAGAGCAATTTCAAGTTAGGTACGAAAAATATAAGAAGGATGTAGAGGAATTCGAGAAGGAAATCATTGAAAAGAAATGTAGGAAATTTCAGAGGGACAAAATGGATTGTGCCTCCAACCGAGTCTTCAAATGAAATATACCCACCCAGCGTAATAGGACCTGATGGTCCACCAATTATTCCACCTCTGAGATGGATTCTTCAGAAAGCGAGGGCCCCAATAATGGAACTGCTAACAGAATGATCAGGCGGGATTTTTTAGAGAAGACCCCAAGGTACTCCAGGGCCAATCCAAATATAGAGGGCGAAAGATCAGGAGGGCCAAAAGGAGGCAGAAGAAAGCGAGACGATCTGGACTGGCGAGAGGAACCCAGGGAGAGGAGACAGTACAGAAAATTATACCCCAAGTAGAATCGGATCTGGAGGGAAGAACTGATGAATTCAAAATTATCAACTTAACTGAAAGAATCTTAACCCCCAACCAAATATCAGTGCTAAGTCGGGGACTATCCTTTTCTCAAGCACGAAATCCAGATCGTTTTGAATGTGAAAAGGATCTTCAACTATTCATCAGGAAGATTCTCCTCAAAAAATTCTTCTCTAACCTGGAACATAGAAAAATCAATTTGTCAACAATAAATCTTGATACTGACGATCTCTCTGCTATACAGATACTGGTAGAACTCTCTACTGAACCCTGCCCAAGTCACATATCTGACATTGAAGCAGGGGATAGATCCAGAATAATGAGAAAATCTAAATTCTTCCCCGATACAAAAATCTGCCCTCAAGTAGAGGTTTTTCAAAGATTAGTGTCTAAACATCTTGATCAACTCTACTCCCAGAATAAGAGCCACACGGACAATCTGAGTATTGATGAGAGAACGGCACTTAATGAAATTACAAAATGGCAAGACACCATTATTAAGCCCTCAGACAAGGGGGGCAACATTGTGCTATGGTCCCGAACAATGTACCTGGAGGAACTCGAGAGGCAGTTGAGTGATGAGAACTGTTATAAAAAATTATATTTTAATCCTACGAGTACAGTCCTCCAACAATATAATACCAGTGTTCAAACAGCATATAATAACAATATCATAACTAAAAAAGATTTTTAATTCCTAAAAATGCACAAGCCCAAAACACAGACACTATACCTTCTGCTGAAGGTACACAAAGACGAGAAAAAAACACCAGGGAGATCCATTCTATCTGGGGTGGGCAGCTTGATGGAGAATGCCAGTATTTACGTAGATCATCACTTACACAAACATGATCTTAGTCTCCCCTCCTATGTACGTGACACAATGGATGTCCTCAACAAATTGAACAATCTAAGTGTCAATCCGGGGGTATGGCTCGTAACATGTGACGTGGAAAGTCTCTATACGAGCATCCACCACAGTCATGGCAGTGAGGCCACCAAGTATTTCTTCAATATGGAGGCCCAGAATGAACATAGCGAATTCCTCATTGAGTTATTGGAATTCATATTATCCCACAATTATTTCACGTGCTACGAGCGCCACTGCCTCCAGGTGAGAGGGACGGCGATGGGGACAACATGTGCCCCCATGAATGCCAACCTCTACCTGGGGTGGTGGGAGAGGGAAGTGGTCTTCCAGGAGTCATTGGAGAAGTATACCAACAACATACTGGTATACTTGAGGTATATCGATAATATCCTAATACTATGGGAAGGCCCTTCTAAAGAATTGAGTGAATTTATTAACATCCTTAACACCAATAATTTAAATCTCAAATTGACTTTAGAAGCCAGTCAGGCATCTATCAATTTCTTAGACATAACCATCTCCATTGATGAAGAGGGGAATATATCAACAGACCTATACAGAAAACCTACAGCCACAAACAGTTTGTTACACTCAACAAGTTCTCATCTCCTGGCAACCATCAGAGGAATCCCAAAAGGAGAGTTATTAAGAACAAAAAGAAACTGCTCCAAGGAAGAGCATGAATTGAGTACACGGTTTAAGAAAAGAGGGTATAGTAGTAGATTGATAAAGAAATCAATCAGAGAAGTAGAGAAATACCAATGGGACTCCCTACTTATACCCAAAAACAAAAAAAACCAGGATGATCCTATCAGATATGTGGGCACATTCAATGTACATTGGAGGGAAATTAATAATATCCTAACAAAACACTGGGCAATCCTCCTTACAGACGAAGATCTAACAGAGGTACTCCCTAATAAACCCCTAACCAGTTGGAGAAGATCACCAAACCTGAGAGACAAGGTGGTGCATAGCCACCTTTCTCAACCCTTGGTGAATGAAATAGCAAAGAAAAGCTCATTTCCGTGCGGAAATTGCAAAGCGTGTAAAATTATGATACCTACTGAACACTTCTTTGACAAATACAACAAAAAATGGATGATAACCTACAAAATTACATGTACCTCCATAGGCACTGTATACCATCTGGAGTGTCCTTGTCACCAAAAATACGTTGGTAAAACGTCACGACCATTAAAGGTCAGACTGCTGGAACATATTGGGAGTATTCAAAATGCTAAAAAAGATCTAGCCAAAATCAAACCTCTACCTCCTGTAGCCCGACATTTCCTGAACCACCACAATGGGGACCCTACGGGTCTTAGAGCCTTTGGAATTAAACATATACAATTTGGTATTAGAGGGGGAGATCTAGATCAAGAACTACTAAAATGTGAAACAAAAATGATCTTTTTATTGAATAGGGGTGGTCATTCCGAGTTGATCGCTCGTTATTTTTTTTCGCAACAGAGCGATTAGTCGCTAATGCGCATGCGCAATGTCCGCAGTGCGACTGCACCATGTAAATTTGCTATGCAGTTAGGTATTTTACTCCTGGCATTACGAGGTTTTTTCTTCGTTCTGGTGATCGTAATGTGATTGACAGGAAGTGGGTGTTTCTGGGCGGAAACTGGACGTTTTATGGGAGTGTGTGAAAAAACGCTACCGTTTCTGGGAAAAATGCGGGAGTGTCTGGAGAAACGGGGGAGTGTGTGGGCAAACGCTGGGTGTGTTTGTGACGTCAAACCAGGAACGAAACTGACTGAACTGATCGCAATGGCAGAGTAAGTCTCGAGCTACTCAGAAACTGCAAAGAAATTTCTATTCGCAATTTAGAGAATCTTTCGTTTGCAGTTTTGATAAGCTAAGATTCACTCCCAGTAGGCGGCGGCTTAGCGTGTGCAATGCTGCTAAAAGCAGCTTGCGAGCGAACAACTCGGAATCACCCCCAGTGTCCACCCATCTGGGATGAACGAATCCAACAGTTTCACTCCCTTTCTGTATTAAATCAACATAGTGAATTGATGGCATATTAAGATAAGCTTAAATGAAGACTGGTTTCTTATTTGGGACCTATAGGACACTACTCATCATTTACTGTGTTTACACAATCATTCACTGTATTCACATCAGTGGCGGAACTAGCAAGCGGTGGGCCCAGGTGCGACAAAATGCTTTGCCCCCCCCCCCCATCCCATCCAAGTCCACCCTCTCACCCCTGGAGAGGATCTGGTGAGGGGGACCTGCTCAGGGCCAGAGAAATGGATACCTAACAACAGTGCCGTAACTAGACATTTTAGCATTGTGTGCAAGAAATGGCATCGGAGCCCCACCCCTGCATGCAAAACAGAGGCAGTGCACGCCGCAGGCGCGCGCAAAAATACATGGTGACGTGGCTTCGTGGGGAAGGGGTGTTGCCTTATAGGTAATTGTCTGCACTTAGTATAATATTAGGGCAATGGATATTGTCTGAATCAAAATATAATTCATTATAAATAGGCGATGTTACCATAGTGGACAGTATACTGGATATATATAGTAAGGAATAGATATGAAATAAGTTTGAATGTATGAGGTAATGTTTAGCTGATTTAAGAAATTAGGTTTGTGTATGTGTTTATATAGATATACTGTATATTTGTGTTTTACAGCAAGATGGTAAAAAATAGTGTAGGGAACAGGTTTATTCTGCTCTAGTCATAAATAAGGCCAGAGAGGTTACAGTAAGATCAAGAGTCATTGTAGAGAAAAGGTATTAGGCCATAAATGATAATAGGTATGTGACAGAGCTCTGTTGGTCATTGGAATTCACAGGTGTGCTTACAGTAGATCAGAATCTACTGGTTTGTCTATTGTCCAGTGAAGGTTAAAAGCTAGGGAGTATAAATTAACTACTATGAAAAGAGATCACATCCATTGATAAAACATTGTGTAACCGACCCCAGGAAAACTTGTCAATACAACAGAACTTTGGATGAAAAGACATTCCAGATTTTACAATACTATACTTGCTTAAGGCAGTGTGGACACCACACTTTTATGACACCATGCCTCCGTGAACAGGACACGACAGCCCAGTTCAATGTTTGTTTTATTACACCTTGGAATCTGACAAACCTATAATTACCTATTCCATTGGAAACTATGAGAATATGATAGTTTGAATTGGTAAAATATGAGATAAAAGGACCAGACTTGTAGTTAGGAGTAGAAGGAAGAGGGAGAGGGAGAAGAAGAAGGAGAAGGAAGGAAGTCAGTCAGGAGGAGAAGTCATGGAGAACATGCAGAAGGAATGATTCTTGGGATGGCAATCTTTAACTTGCAAGTATACATTTTATGTTAGCAATTGAAACTGTTTGTGAAACTTATGTCATGTTGTTTTATGTTATGTAACGAAGGAAGCATATATAATTATAATTAGTATATATATCACTACTGTGTATATCTTATTCTGTACGATTTGATCTGCCTGTAAATAAAGAATCATATAAAAAGAGCGGTAATATTCAAGCTTGAACTCTCTTTAAGGAATCTTAACTTAATAACTTCATAAGTCATATGTATAAGGACTGCATATATGTATCAGCCAATTAGTTTGTAAGCCTGACATAATATATTTGCAGATATATATGATAATGCATATTAATTGAAATATATCCATATATTAAATACCATATATGATATATTAAATATTAATATTCATAAATATGATTCCATAAATCAATATTGGCGACCACGAAGGGACTTGTTATTACTGAATCTGATTATCTGATCTATAATATTTATGAGGAGTAGCAGATGCTATAAGCTGGCTACCAAATCTGCAGAATCACGGTGGGGATGTATCTATGAAAATTTATTACCATTGTGTAATGTCAATTTTGTATTCTGTATAACCTAGGATAAATGTGTTAGTGCAATATACGTTATTTTAACTAACATAATATCTATTAGGAAGCAGCACCAAAGGCTATAAGCCTGCTGGCAAAATACAAGATCACAGTGGAATAGGTTACAAATGAGAATAAAGAATTTAAAGGCCTAGAATAGAAAATGTGCACAGTGGAAAAGAGTATTTCCAAATAAATGTATAAATGTACCAGGTATTAGAGTTTAACCTTAAGACACCGGTCAATCTTAAGGAGAGGATACCTTCAGTACTAAAAACAAAGAATATATAAATTTAGCATTGAAATGTTAAAAATGCAAAAGTTTTCTGTAGCATTTAGAAAAATGCGCAGAACTGCGGCTCTAGAAGCCAAACAGAAATGTAAAGAAGAATCAGGTTCACGTCTTCGTAAGGCGTGCCTGACCATTAATGCAAAAATGCATTCGTTATTTAAGTCCCTTAAACAGAAAAATAAACAGAAAAAGTTTGGGGCAGAAGCGAAAAGCCTGACAGTTTGTAATCAAATTGTCAAGATCTCTGATGAAGAGATAACATCCAGCAAGCAAGCTGAGATAGAAACACCAAACAGGAATAGTGTTGAGGTATGTGAAACTCTGTACACAGAGTCTACAGGAGTCAGAAATGACTTAATCAGTCAAGATCCTAAAATTAAGGAAAGTTACATGTTGCAGGACTGCATCAATGTGCAGCGCATGGAGTCTGCTATGGTCACACAGACCACCAGCAGAACAGCCTCTGTGGTAAAGGAAGAAAGTAGCAATGTGCCGGATGTGTCTATCATCAGACAGCACATTAATGTAAAGGAGGTAGCAGCAATAGGAGATGTCCCCTATACTGTGTCTAGTAAGGGGGAAGATCATTGTAACTCAGATTATGAGTATTCTGCTGAATACACTCTCAGAGTTCCCAATGTAAATGAAGAATTTGTTATGCCCTTAGGCAAAGGTGAATTGTCAGCAGATTTAAACACTGATAGCAGCAGTACAGTGCACACAGGGGTGGGGAAGTTCCCCATGGTGAAAACTCCCATGGCAACCAGAGTTGCAAACCTTGAAATGTATTCACCTGGAAACATGTTTAAAGGGAAAATCCATGAAATTAATTCAGGAATGCATGTTTACAAACAAAGTTCCCAAACTTATGTAACCCCCACAGAGCACTCAGAGACTTCTAGTGATGGTGCAAATGTTTGCATGCTCTCAGAGAGACCACATGCAGAGTGTCATTCTGCAAACCACACACCAATTAACAATGACAAAAAGGATCACCAGGATGAAAATGTTTTTATGCCCTGGTGCCATAACCATTTTATTACAGGTGTGGAAAGACAGAAAGCCCTGGGACCTGCAATACATATTTGGCAAAGTTTAACAAGTTTCTCTCCCCACAAAAGTAGGTTTTTTCAGAAGCTCCAAGATTCTTCCAAACTAAGGAGCCACACCAAGCAGCAAACGCTATGGTTAAAGACAGTCTGGGACCAGGCTGCATCACAAGGGAGTATGGTCACAAGTGAATACGGTAGTATCATTCCTTTACTTGTTAGATCCAATGAAGCCATTGTTTGCTTTGATGTTCAAACAGCCACAGTTTCCAAATTAAACCTGCATCATATCTGCAGCGACAATTGTGCTGTCATTGACACACAATGTGACAGGAAAGATTGGCACAGGCCAGAAACAATTGTTTGTTTGTTATTCAATCGTTAAAAGACACATTTGTAAATTCTGTACCTGATAACATGCAGCAGATAGGACAGAATGCATAGCAAGCTATGTTAAATCACTGTATAAATATCTGTGATAGTCATTGTATGTATTTTTGTTTGATTCATAGTAATCCTGGCAACCTGTATACAGAATGGTGCAAGACTCCAAAAAGACTCCAATTTACAAGGGAAAAGGTCTTCATTAACCCTTTCATCGCTGCTATCCAGCAAAATCTACATAGCATCCCTAAAGACTGATATATGGACAAATCCTCAAGGAGTTTTCTAGTTTCACAAGAAAGGGGAATGTTTTCATTAACCTTTTCATCACAAGTAATCATTACTTGTCTTTCAAACTACATGTACACTCCCAAAACAGTGTACAGCACATCTCATCACTGTGATTATACAGAACTGTCTCATCCCTTCATATACCTTAATCACATATATGTAAACATTTGTCTGATATATATATATATATTATGTAATTGTATTATATACCTTGTAAATATTTTATGTTTTTTTTAATATTACACAGTAGATACTACCTATGCTTCCTTCGTAAAAGCTTCAAAAGTAATTAAATATCTAATACAGGATGGTATACCGCGTTATAACAAATTGGGCCGAGATTATTAAGTGGGATGAATAATTCTCTTAATAAAGACTGTCACAAGTCTAAGATAATTATTTGTAGCATAACAGGGTCACTGTATATGCACATGGCTGCATATAAAATAATATTGGATGGAATTAGATATATTTAAAGCCATTCCTAAATGATATTTAATATCTGTTTGAAGCAAAATTATATTCATTTATTGTATTGATAGGATGTTACTATATACACATCAAAAGCATTTTAAATAATTATTAGTCAAAATATAGGTAGGATAGAAAACGCCTTTATATGGGTTAAACTGGTATAAGTTTATGTAAGATTGAGATGTATAAATAGGTACAAGGTAGAATAAGGAGATTTAAGACTGCATGGTAATTTATTCAGTGAGGAAATACAGAACAGAGTAGGTGTACTACTCACAGCCATTTGTGGTACTATTGCCCGAAGACAATTAAGACCTACTATTAACAAGCAAGGAAAGAAAGAAAGAAAGGAAAAAAAAAAGACTGTTTCATATATGCCTGTTCTATTCAAAATCACAACCTGTTTGTGCAAAAGCAATATGGACACTGGTCACAACTGCGGCATTGGATAAACGCAAAGGAAACAGAACTGCTAAAGACTGTATAAAGACTATTACTATTACTGAGGGTCGTCACAAGTACTGAATGTTCAAGACACAGCACTCGACGTACACAGCCCTCTGCCTCAAACAGCGAAATGGCAAGCAAAGGAGCAGCTGCTACGAAGAATTCTACTTCTAGTAATGGTGCAAATGTTGCAAACGCAAGGCCATAATGCAAACGCAAGGCATCTCCAATTGCAAGCAAACCACGCAGATGACAGTCTTATCCCAGTAAATTGCTACATACAAGAACAGCAAAAATGTCCAAACGTACTGATCCAGATACAGAAAAAAGGTCTACAATTGGGCTATGGTATTCCAAATGTCTGTAGAAATTAGTTTTCCTCATGAATACTGAATAAAAACCTCAGTTTTGTCTGCTTTAGTTAAAAAGTAGAATAAGGTTAGGTAAGCTAAGAATTTTTAGAGATTTTTAAAATCATAATGGTTATTATTATTACACTTATGGTATATATTATGGTTACAACGAAAGTTATGTTTGAAGGAATATTTTGAAATGTATTTGGAAGCAATTACGCTAGTTTAATGTGTGGCCAATCAAAAGAATTTCTCATGGCCACAAGGGGGCGACTGTTGCCTTATAGGTAATTGTCTGCACTTAGTATAATATTAGGGCAATGGATATTGTCTGAATCAAAATATAATTCATTATAAATAGGCGATGTTACCATAGTGGACAGTATACTGGATATATATAGTAAGGAATAGATATGAAATAAGTTTGAATGTATGAGGTAATGTTTAGCTGATTTAAGAAATTAGGTTTGTGTATGTGTTTATATAGATATACTGTATATTTGTGTTTTACAGCAAGATGGTAAAAAATAGTGTAGGGAACAGGTTTATTCTGCTCTAGTCATAAATAAGGCCAGAGAGGTTACAGTAAGATCAAGAGTCATTGTAGAGAAAAGGTATTAGGCCATAAATGATAATAGGTATGTGACAGAGCTCTGTTGGTCATTGGAATTCACAGGTGTGCTTACAGTAGATCAGAATCTACTGGTTTGTCTATTGTCCAGTGAAGGTTAAAAGCTAGGGAGTATAAATTAACTACTATGAAAAGAGATCACATCCATTGATAAAACATTGTGTAACCGACCCCAGGAAAACTTGTCAATACAACAGAACTTTGGATGAAAAGACATTCCAGATTTTACAATACTATACTTGCTTAAGGCAGTGTGGACACCACACTTTTATGACACCATGCCTCCGTGAACAGGACACGACAGCCCAGTTCAATGTTTGTTTTATTACACCTTGGAATCTGACAAACCTATAATTACCTATTCCATTGGAAACTATGAGAATATGATAGTTTGAATTGGTAAAATATGAGATAAAAGGACCAGACTTGTAGTTAGGAGTTAGAAGGAAGAGGGAGAGGGAGAAGAAGAAGGAGAAGGAAGGAAGTCAGTCAGGAGGAGAAGTCATGGAGAACATGCAGAAGGAATGATTCTTGGGATGGCAATCTTTAACTTGCAAGTATACATTTTATGTTAGCAATTGAAACTGTTTGTGAAACTTATGTCATGTTGTTTTATGTTATGTAACGAAGGAAGCATATATAATTATAATTAGTATATATATCACTACTGTGTATATCTTATTCTGTACGATTTGATCTGCCTGTAAATAAAGAATCATATAAAAAGAGCGGTAATATTCAAGCTTGAACTCTCTTTAAGGAATCTTAACTTAATAACTTCATAAGTCATATGTATAAGGACTGCATATATGTATCAGCCAATTAGTTTGTAAGCCTGACATAATATATTTGCAGATATATATGATAAATGCATATTAATTGAAATATATCCATATATTAAATACCATATATGATATATTAAATATTAATATTCATAAATATGATTCCATAAATCAATAGGGGTGTGGCCACAAAATAATACCAATTCATAAAACGGTGCACAGTAGTATCCATTATTCAAATTACGCCGCACAGTAGCACCACTACACCAGGTAGAGACCCTTTTACACCTAACGGCGGACAGATTCCTCTTTTTACACATTACAGCAGACAGCATCCCCTTTTTACACATTACGGCAGATAGCGTCCCCCTTTTTACACATAACAGCAGACAGCGTACCCTTTTTACACATAACGGCAGACAGCGTGCCATTGTTACACATAGCGGCAGACAGCGTACACTTTTTACACATAACGGCAGACAGCGCACCCTTGTTAAACATAGCGGCAGACAGCGTACACTTTTTACACATAACGGCAGACAGCGTGCCCTTTTTACACATAACGGCAGACAGCGTCCCCTTTTTACACATTACGGCAGACAGCGTGCCCTTGTTACACATTATGGCAGACAGCGTCCCCTTTTAACACATTACGGCAGACAGCGTCCCCTTTTTACACATCACGGCAGACAGATTCCCCCTTTTTACAAATCACGTCAGGCAGATTCCCCCTTTTTACACATCACGTCAGGCAGATTCCCCCTTTTTACACATTGCGGCAGACAGCGTCCCCTTTTTACACATCACGGCAGACAGATTCCCCCTTTTTACACATCACGTCAGGCAGATTCCCCATTTTTACACATTGTGGCAAAGATTCCCCCTTTTTACACATTACGGCAGGCAGATTCCCCCTTTTTACACATTACGGCAGGCAGATTCCCCCTTTTTACACATTGCGTCAGACTGATTCCCCCTTTTTACACATTGCGGCAAGCAGATTCCCCCTTTTTACACATTGTGGCAGGCAGATTCCCCCTTTTTACACATTGCGGCAGACAGATTCCCCCTTTTTACACATTGCGGCAGGCAGATTCCCCCTTTTTACACATTGCGGCAGCAGATTCCCCCTTTTTACACATTGCGGCAGACAGTCCCCCTTTTTGTACATGGAAGGAAAGAAAGAATTATACTTACCCTCTCTGCTGACACAGGGTCCTCGGTGCAGCTTCTGGTCATGATTCCCGGGCAGGAGAGAAGGAGGAGGAGGGAGGTGGAGGAGGGAGCCGCAGCAGCGCTGTGTTATTGGTGGAGGCGCTGCTGCTGCTGCTCCTCTGCTTCACTATAGGCTAATCTCGGAAGACAGCAGCAGCAGCACCTCAACCAGTAGCAAAGCGCTGCTGTAGCTCCCTCCTCCACCTCCCTCCTTCTCCTTACCCCCGTACCGCTGGGCTCCTCTCCTCTCTGTCTGGGCGGCTGTGTGCTGCGGGCAGCGGTTGCCCGCAGCACACAGCGGCATGTAATGAGTCAGTTTGGCTCATTACATGCTTTGGGCCCCTGGACAGTGGTGGGCCCCAGTGCAACGCACTGGTTGCACTAGCGGTAGTTCCGCCTCTGATTCACATAATTACTACTCACCCACATAGTCCGGCAATAACTTAAAATCTCTGCATTAATTCAAGATAGTGAATTTATGACTTATCATGATAAGCATAAATGTTGATTGATCTTTCACCTGAGACTTATAGATATTCTCCATTATTTATTGTACTCACATAACTATTCACTATATTCACACAATTATCACATATTCACACAGTTTGGTAATATTTAAATCCCTAACTATCCACATTAAATTTTGCTAAGTTTGTATTCGCCTCCTCCCCCTCCCCCCTCCCCCCCCCCCCCCCCCCTCACATTCACTGGTTGTTTTATTGCTTCTTTGAGTGGTTTGATCACTATGATTGGTTTTATTTTCACTTTTATTATCATGATCTGCCTTTCTTCTTTCTTTGTGGAGGTCATTCACACATTTAGAGCCAATTTCTATCAGTCACTAATTCTAAATTTCATAAATGTCTATGTATTTTGTCTTTCTTTGACACTATATGATGCAGAATTTGCATATATAAGTGATTTATCACTTTACACATTACATATCACATTTTACACATTCTTTATTCACATCACTCCCTAGTTAATTTGCGGGTGGGTGTCAGAATAAACCACGTCTAATAATAAATCGATATATATATATTGGAAGTGAAACCATTTCAGTGGCATACATTACAACAGAAGCTAGTTATTGATCAAGAAAAATTCACTTATTCATTATTCCAGTACAGAGTATGTTTTGAAAGAACTTAACCCCCCACTAGAATAATTACCTTAAGAAAACATTTACTTTTATTCTGTGGACACCAGTGTGTTGGCGGATGCCACAACAAGTCACACTCTAGTGACTCAAAATTCCCATTTATCTACCACCTTAAAGTACAGTAAACTTTGAAGGAAGTAATACTTCCTTAGAATATTCTATCTGAAGAATATATTTATTCCCACTCTGTTGACAATAATACATTGGTGGATGTCACAATAAGTCACGCTTTAGTGACTCAAAATTATTCATATACTTGCCACCCCAAAATATAGCAAGTTTTGAAGGAAGTAAACCCTTCATCATTAATACTTACCTTAAGAGAATATCTGTGTCTGGAGATACACACACATATCATTTTATGTTGAACGGACGAGACATTAAAATTATCAGTGAATAAGAATAATTTTATTCTTATTAAATAATTAATATCTTTATTAGGATATGGAGTTTATTTATACAATGAACTTTGATAGTATGATATTATCGGGTACGGACAAAGTGCAGAATAAGATATGATATCCCTATCCTACTTCTTGATAATAACCCATAGTAGTTTTAGTTACATTAGTGATATGATCCACCTGATTAATCATTAGATATTAGTAAAGAAGATGCTGTATTAATACTATGATTTCAGCTATACGTTATGTCTGCAATGTGATGGATGGTTAAGGGGACTACCCGGGAACATGTATACATCCATTTGAGTTTCTGTTGGAAGACAGTGTTACTAGTATTGGAACACGGAAATGATAACAACCGCTATGTTATTAATAAAAAGTATCCCAAAATGACTTCGTAAAATTTCATGAATTAGGGTCCTGCTGTATGGTAACATAGCACAAAGAACACATTGGTATACTGTATGCAGAGACAGGGGCGTAGTGTAGATATAACACCGGTCCCTGCAAGCATAATACAAACCATAGAAAAAAATAAATAGATATCTCCTACTGCGCACTCAGGAGCTACAAACGATAAATTATGTGGACACGTTCACCTAACGTGCTATAAAACTGATAGACAAAAGGAAATATACACAATTCACCGCATGCGCTCACATCTAATGAACAATCTAAATTCCTTATACTGAGATGGATAGGGAGTTCATCTACACCGGTCACAGTAAGTCCAAGAACTTCCGTTGAAACTTCCTCTGGCTCGTTTGTCGAAAGAAGAAAAAAAGGAAAACCAATATAGTGTAGTAGGTTTTGTCTGATATTCAAGCGAAAGTCTTATCAGTGGATTATGAGTAATGGAGGTGTGGTGCTTCACAATGGTTATTCTTCCACCAAAAAAGTTATTCGTACCGTACTCACACCCAAGTGTAATAGGAACCACTCATAAAGGTATCTTTATATTCCTCCACCTTCTATAACTTCTTTCTATTCAGTCAAAATAAGAAGTAATGGCGTACCTTACTTACAGTGAGTAAGGATAACACTTGCACATAAAGGTTTCTTTATCTGTGTGTGTTTCTTCCTCTGTTACCGGCACTCAAGTTATTCTTTCTGGCACTCCAACCGATCAGTCATGCATGGAAGTGAGTGTATTCCAAATCACGACCCAAAGAAAGACAGGGGAGCAATATAGTGTAGTATATTTATATATATATATGTGTGTGTACAGTTCTCTTATATATACACAGTGGGCGGATAATATATTTTATCCAATATTCCTCCACCAAAGGTTCTATAAAGATCGTACCGTACTCACACCCAAGTGTGGTAAGAACCACTCGTAAAGGTATCTTTTATCTTCCTCCACCTTGTATCATCACCTTCTATCCCTCTAATCCCTTAATACCACACCTAAGTGCTTATTGGTATGTATGTATATCTCACCAGACTTACGGTAGGTCTGGTTGTTGTAGGCACATAAAGGTATCTTTATCTGTGGCTTTCTTCCTCTAACGTTGCTGCCCAATAATTCCTCCTGATGCTCAAACCAAGTCACAATATTAGGGGTAATTGGACCCCAATAATTAAACTTGAAGTAATAATAAAAACTGATTTATTGTAAAAATAATTGTATAAAAATTCATAAAATAGTCCAAATAAATTCGACATACACAGCTCAATATAACATCTTGGTGTAAAGCGTGAGTTGGAAAAAAGACTTTAACACCTGACCTGTGGGGTAAGGTCCGGACCAAACCCAGATGGTAGATGGAATCTTTAGATGTGCATATAGAGCCGTGTAGTCCTCTCTCCACCAACGCGTTTCGACCAATGTCTTCCTCAGGGTGTGCTAATAAGCACATCTTGTCCAGATGGATTAGAATGGTGATTGCACATGCTTATGTACAGGCTGGCCTTCCAGCTCCTGCTACCATCAAAGCCCATTCTACTCGGTCTGTTGGACCTTCTTCAGCGGCCCTCCATGGTGCAACCCTTGAACAATTGTGCAAGGCGGCTACATGGTCCACAGTGAACATGTTCATAAGGTTCTATGCCTTCGATACTTCCGCCTCCCAGGATGCCTCCTTTGGATGCTGGGTTCTTGTGCCCACTACAGTGCGTCCCCTGCCATGAGAAACTGCTTTATGACATCCCCGATGTAATTCTCTGTGGAATCACAGTGTACCCCGCTGTAGAAAAGGTGATTTATGGTAAGAACTTACCTTTGTTAAATCTCTTTCTATGAGGTACGCTGGATTCCACAGGGCGCCCACCCTGACGCACTTAGCTTCTTTGGGTTTGTATGGCATTAGCCGCTGGCACCTTCTCCTGTCGTGAGAATGTGGTTCGCTATGGCTACTAACTTTTGTCATCTCTCTTACCTGCTACTGCATTGGACTGGTTAAAAAACTGAACTCCAGTGCCTGTAGGTGGGGATATAGAGGAGCTGGCGCTATGCATCCTGGGAATAGTCAAAGATTTTAGCCTGTTGGTGCCTCGGATCAAGATCCAACTCTACACCCCGATGTAATTCCCTGTTTAATCCAGTGTACCTCGCAGAAAGAGATTTAACAAAGGTAAGTACTTACCATAAATCTCCTTTTTGGTGGCGTGTTCAGATAGTCATGCACGGATCAGTGAGATCCGTGCATGCTTATCTTTGGGAAATGGTCTGAATGGCTTAAATATGTCCCAAAAAATTGCGTGGGGTCCCCCCTCCTAAGCATAACCAGCCTCGGGCTCTTTGAGCCAGTCCTGGTTGTTAAAATACAGGGTGAAAAATGCACAGGGGTTGCCCCATATTTATGCAACCAGCACCGGGCTCTGTGTCCGATACTGGTTCTAAAAATATGGGGGACAAAAGATGTGTGGGTTCCCCGTATTTTTAAAACCAGCACCGGGCTTCACTAGCCAGAGAGATATTGCCACAGCCAGGGGGACACTTTTATATAGGTCACTGCGGCCATGGCATTACCCCTGCCAACTAGTCACCCCTGGCCGGGGCACCCTGGATGAGTGGGGACCCCTTAAAACTAGGGGTCCCCCCTCCAGGCACCCACGGACCAGGGGTGAAGCCTGAGGCTGTCCCCCCTCCCATCCCTAGGCGGTGGATGGGGAGCTGATAGCCTTTGTCTGTGTAAAATAAAGAATATTGTTTTTTTTGTCATAGAACTACAAGTCTCAGCAAGCCTCCCCTGCAAGCTGGTACTTGGAGAACCACAAGTACCAGCATACGGGGCAATAACGGGCCCACTGGTACCTGTAGCTCTACAAAAAAATACCCAAATTAAAACAAAACACACACACCTTGAAAGTATAATTTTATTCAAACACACTTACACACTCATACATACTTACCTACATCCCACGCCGAGAATCACGTCCACTTGTCCAGTAGAATCCACGGGGTAACTGTAAGGAATACAATTATACTTACGAACCATCCAGTGAAGCTTGGTCCTGTAGTAATCCAAAGGGTAGTATAATTTTTTTTTTTAAATCCCGGTCCACGCAACTAAAGGGGTTCCATGTGTAAACTGCGAGGTTAATTGGGGTCACTCTTGTGGGTGACCCCAATTAACTTTTGCGGTTAACCGCAGACCACAAAGTTCCCATCATAGGCTAGAATGGAGCAGCGCTAAGCTCCATTCTAACTGGTGCGCTACTCCTGATTGACAGGCCATGACATGGCGCTCCCTGATTGGCTGGCAGGATCTCCAGTGACAGCAGTCACAGGGGGTCCCGGCATTTGGGAAAAGGGGTTTCATGTGTACACAAGGAACCCCTTTAGTTGTGTGGACCGGGATTTTTTTTTTTTTAATTCTACCCTTTGGATTACTACAGGACCGAAGAGGACTGAGCTTTACATGGATGGTTCGTAAGTATAATTGTATTCCTTACAGGTACCCTGTGGATTCTACTGGACAAGTGGATATGATTCTCGGTGTGGGATGTAGGTAAGTTTGTATGATTGTAAGTATGTTTGAATAAAATTATACTTTCAAGGTGTGTGTGTGTGTAGTTTTTATTTGGGTATTTTTGTTGTTGTAGAACTACAGGTACCAGAAGGCCCGTTATTTCCCTGCATACTGGTACTTGTCGTTCTCCAAGTACCAGCTTGCGGGGGAGGCTTGCTGGCACTAATAGTTCTACGACAAAAAACAATATTCTTTATTTTACACAAAGGCTATCAGCTCCCCATCCATCGCCCAGGGATGGGAGGGACAGCCTTGGGCTTCAACTCTGGTCCTTGGGTGCCTGGAGGGGGACCCCTTAATTTATGGGGTCCCCACTCCTCCAGGGAACCCCAGCCTGGGGTGACTAGTTGGGGCGGTAATGCCACGGCCACAGGGACCTATATAAAAGTGTCCCCCTGGCTGTGGCAATATTTCTCTGGCTAGTGGAACCCAGTGCTGGTTTTAAAAATATGGGGGACCCCTACATTTTTTGTCCCCCATATTTTTAGAACCAGTATTGGACACAGAGCCTAGTGACTAGTTGGGGCGGTAATGCGACGGCCACAGGAACCTATATAAAATGGTCCCCTGGCTGTGGCATTATCTCTCTGGCTAGTGGAGCCCGGTGCTGGTTTTAAAAATACGGGGACCCCTACATCTTTTGTCCCCCTTATTTTTGGAACCAAGGCCGGCCCAAGAGCCTGGTGCTGGTTGTCTAAGTTCAGGGGATCCCAGACAACTTTTCCCCGGTATTTAAACAACCAGGGTCAGCTCAAAGAGCCTGAGGCTGGTTATGCTTAGGAGGGGGGACCTCACGCATTTGTTTTTACACTTTTAACTGTTTAAAGTCTTTTCATACTGTACACAATAAAGCCCTGCACAGATCTCACTGATGCGGCTGGGCTTCACTGTGTTATGTCCGGCAGTGTTTTACTAATCACTCCCGTAAAACACTGCCCGACAATACGAATAACATCGACATTGGAAAATCCGAAAAATGAAAACTCTACAGTTTAATAAATTATCGAAAATGAGATCAAAAAGTTGCAAAAAAATACGACCGTTAAAATTCGAGTTTAAACTCCTACCAATTCGGTAGAAACACAAATCTTAGTAAATAAACCCCATTGTCTTGGAATATCCTGTGATGAGATGGGTAATATTTACTGACGAATGGCACCATACATCACTCTACTATGTTTTCTTGGAAGAATTGCTTATCCATGATCCCTACAGAAATCAGAAAATGTTGTTCATTAATAAGCAACTCATTATTTTTGTGCATTCACATGTATTGTACAGTACAGCATGTATTTTTACAGAACACAGGCACAGAATAAAGTACAGTACCTTTAAAAAATAATAGGGGACCAGCTCCTAATCGTGATATACCTCCCCATACATGGACCTTCAGTGGATGCTTTGGGCATGGCTTTAATGAGATATGGTGACGTTTCCGGAATGACATTCTGGAGAACCTCTCAAGAGCCACAGACAGTTCATCTGTGAAAAATGACATTGTGAAATGTTTCACCACTCTCAATCCATCGCCGTGCCTGTTTAACTCTCTTTTCTTTATTCACATCTTTTATCATGGGGGATATCCTGTGAAGACCCAAAAATAATTAATCAGATACAGTAATGAAATAGATTACAGTATATTCAGCAGACTGTATGTACAGTATACTGTACTGTATACATTATACTGTATATACATTACAGTATATACACAGTACTATATATATATATAGTACAGTATATATTATATACAGTATATACACAGTATATACACTGTATATCAAAAGTCAGGCGGCACTCATATGAATAAACAGGCAGTTGTAAATACAATGTTTTGAAGCAGTTTGCTTCGACCTGATGACAAAGTAAACTGCTTCAAAACGTTGAATTTACAGCTGCCTGTTGCCTGTTTATTCATCTGTGTGACTGTTGGTATAGATTGGACATGCTGTGTTACCTACTGTAGGAAGGCACCAGCTACTGTATCTGATTATTGGGAGTACTGCTTGAAACACACACATATATACACTGCTCAAAAAAAATAAAGGGAACACTTAAACAACACAACGTAACTCCAAGTCAATCACACTTCTGTGAAATCAAACTGTCCACTTAGGAAGCAGCACTGATTGACAATCAATTTCACATGCTGTTGTGCAAATGGAATAGACAACAGGTGGGAATTATAGGCAATTAGCAAGACACCCCCAATAAAGGAGTTGTTCTGCAGGTGGTGACCACAGACCACTTCTCAGATCCTATGCTTTCTGGCTGATGTTTTGGTCACTTTTGAAAGCTGGCGGTGCTTTCACTCTAGTGGTAGCATGAGACGGAGTCTAAAACCCACACAAGTGGCTCAGGTAGTGCAGCTCATCCAGGATGCCACATCAATGTGAGCTGTGGCAAGAAGGTTTGCTGTGTTTGTCAGCGTAGTGTCCAGAGCATGGAGGCGCTACCAGGAGACAGGCCAGTACATCAGGAGACGTGGAGGAGGCCGTAGGAGGGCAACAACCCAGCAGCAGGACCGCTACCTCCGCCTTTGTGCAAGGAGGAACAGGAGGAGCACTGCCAGAGCCCTGCAAAATGACCTCCAGCAAGCCACAAATGTGCATGTGTCTACTCAAACGATCAGAAACAGACTCCATGAGAGTGGTATGAGGGCCCGACGTCAACAGGTGGGGGTTGTGCTTACAGCCCAACACCGTGCAGGATGTTTGGCATTTGCCATAGAACACCAAGATTGGCAAATTCGCCACTGGCGCCCTGTGCTCTTCACAGATGAAAGCAGGTTCTCACTGAGCACATGTGACAGACGTGACAGAGTCTGGAGACGCCAAGGAGAATGTTCTGCTGCCTGCAACATACTCCAGCATGACCGGTTTGGCAGTGGGTAAGTAATGGTGTGGGGTGGCATTTCTTTGGAGGGCCGCACAGCCCTCCATGTGCTCACCAGAGGTACCCTGACTGCCATTAGGTACCGAGATGAGATCCTCAGACCCCTTGTGAGACTATATGCTGGTCCGGTTGGTACTGGATTCCTCCTAATGCAAGACAATGCTAGACCTCATGTGGCTGGAGTGTGTCAGCAGTTCCTGCAAGACGAAGGCATTGATGCTATGGACTGGCCCGCCCATTCCCCAGACCTGAATCCAATTGAGCACATCTGGGACATCATGTCTCGCTCCATCCACCAATGCCACGTTGCACCACAGACTGTCCAGGAGTTGGCGGATGCTTTAGTCCAGGTCTGGGAGGAGATCCCTCAGGAGACCATCTGCCACCTCATCAGGAGCATGCCCAGGCATTGTAGGGAGGTCATACAGGCACGTGGAGGCCACACACACTACTGAGCCTCATTTTGACTTGTTTTAAGGACATTACATCAAAATTGGATCAGCCTGTAGTGTGTTTTTCCACTTTAATTTTGAGTGTGACTCCAAATCCAGACCTCCATGTGTTAATAAATTTGATTTCCATTGATAATTTTTGTGTGATTTTGTTGTCAGCACATTCAACTATATAAAGAAGAAAGTATTTAATAAGAATATTTCATTCATTCAGATCTAGGATGTGTTATTTTAGTGTTCCCTTTATTTTTTTGAGCAGTGTGTATATATATATATATATATATATATATGTGTGTGTGTGTGTGTGTGTGTATATATATATATATATATATATATATATATATAGTGTGTGTGGCAGAGACCGCATTTTTCCATGTGAAAGTAATGTGGAGGATCCAGACCAGGTTTTGGATGCAGACTCCCAGGTGTGTGATCAGCAGCACCTGGGATTTCCTCATATAAAGGTTTCCAGGGCAGAGTCACCTTGCTCTCGACGGCGGAATAGCTACCCAAGTGATAGGCCAGGTTGTGTGGGTTAGACTAGGGACAAATGGAGCCTATCAAGAGTCTGCTATGCTGTGAGTACCTGTATGCTACTGCCTGTAATACGGACTGTATGGAATCAACTTGCTATGTGGTGACCTGCTTTGCAAAATAAACACCGAAAGTGTTCATCTAATTCCCTGTGTGTGTGATTCTTGGCACAATATATACATATATATATATATATATATATATATATATATATACAGTATACACTCTGTGTTATGATTTACATTATTGTTTTATCAGTTATCAAGGGATTAACTGAATAAGTGTGCATTTATGCTTTACAGTATACTGCTTTCAGTATTTTACCTTGTAGCGCCAAAGGTCCATCCCATTTTCCGTTGCATTCTTCTAATGCTGGTGATCGATATGCACAGGTCATACTTGGAATGGAGAATTCGTTTTATTTGCAAAGAAGTACGCTCGTCATCCTCACGAGTTAGTTCCTCCACAATTTCTTGCACTCTTCTACAGTACAATACAGTATGAAAAGTACGAATTAATGAACACCACAATCACAGGAAGATAAAGCGTTCCTTTTTTTCTTTACTATTACAAAATTGACTTTTGTATACAGTAAGTCAGTTAAACATTACAGTACTGTACCATGTGCATTTTGTATGAAATGCAAATCTGGGCGTTCTCTCGAAAGCATGATAGCGCACAGTTTCTAAAGTGATTATAATGCCACTTTTTCTTGAGCCATGCATGGATCTCTTTGCTGTTTTTCTTTTCTTTTTTCATGTTGGTGATTTATCTTGCTCATAGTTTTGTTGATAGTTACTGGCATGTTGTCCAAACGTAACTCCTGTGTAAAGAAAAAACATTTGTGAATACTGTATTTTAAAATTTACACATTTAAAAATTTGCAACGGTTTTATGATTAAAGCTAATACTGTACATGTTTAATATACAGTACCTGATGTTCAAATTTAAGTACTGTATACTGTACGGTACAGTATTGTACTGATAATACCACATCAGTGTTATGGACTGCAATTACTTTCCTGTATAAAACAGTTGAATAACCCTCCTTGGAAGTGCATGGGCCCTGTGCGACTTACAGTACTGTACAGCATAAGGGACGACTGACGTACTGTACCAGCATTAAATACTGTACAGTACATGTTACTACTGTATGTAAATTCTTCAATTATTGCCTACCTGCAATGATGCTTACTGTATATTAAATACTGTAGGCCTAGAAATGTGCATCTCAATACGGTAGTTAAAAAACACAGGGTGCTATGGGGATAAGCGAACTCAATGCACCGTAAGATACTGTACACCAGACTCAGGGGTGTATCCATAACTTTGTGGGACCCATACTGTATTTTGAAGTGCCCCCATCCCAATGCTTGTAGAAAGACTCTTCTCTGCAGCAGTTTTTAATTTTATGCCCTATAATAGTGTCCTGCAGTACTGTACTGTGGTTCATTTTCTGTACCATTGTAGAGACTTATTTAATGTTATGCCCCATAGTAGTGCCCTAGTTTATTTTATAAATTATACTGTAGTGGTGAATAAGTTCACCCTACAGTATTGTACTGTATGTCACATTTTAGAGCTGCCAGTACACATTATGCCACACAGTACCCCCAATTCACATTATTACATACTGTATAGTGCTCCCCATTCATATTGTGCCTCATTACAGAGCTCCGGTCCATATAACATTAAAATGGCCTACAGTTCATATTGTACTGTGCCACACTACAATGGGACATGGTATGTTAGGTCAACAGTAAGTACTGTAGGTAGACATTGAGTCGACCACTATTGGTCGACAGGGATGCTAGGTCGACAGGGTCTTTAGGTCATCATGGTCTAGGTCAACAGGTGAAAAGGCCCTATAGCAGCTGCACTGCCTACACCTACAGTTTAGTATGGTACAGTAGCCCATGCACATTACAATACACCAGACTCAATCCCATAGCAAGTTCACCAAATGGCTGCCGCCCATGACCCCTCGCCCCGTGGAAGCCATCAGCTATGGATTGAGCAACGGTACAGGTTTTGCAGGCTATGGGGCAATGCTGAAGGAGCGTCTGAATACCCTAGCTTAAATACACAGGGGATATAGGGATAAGTAAGCTCTATGCACATTACGATACACCGGACTCGATCGCATAGCAAACTGACAAAATGGCCATACTGTACTGTAAATGCCCTAAAAGTTGGAAAAATGTATAAAAAACAACAACTTGACCTTTTGACCATGGTTAATGTTTACACCTTGTTTAACCATTTGTTTACCACAGGTACTGTATAGACTGGATACCTGCTGCTACAGCAGACCCTGTTTTATACAGTACCTGTAATTACAGTAACTTAAATTACAGCAATCTACTGTACTATACTTACAGTCATGAATGGGCTGTAAGTACAGATTCTACTGGACAAGCGGACGTTATTGAGCGGTGTGGGATGTAGGTACATATGTATGAGAGTGTAAGTGTGTTTTAAATTAATGTTTACTGTCACGGTGTGTATGTATTGTTTTTATTTGGGTTTTCTTTTGTTGTAGAGCTACAGGTACCAGCGGGCTCGTTTCCCCCCCATGCTGGTACTTATGGTTCTCCAAGTACCAGTAAGCGGGCGAGGCTTGCTGGGACTTGTAGATCCACAACAAAAGACAATATTCTTTTTTTTACACTTTGAAAGGCTATCAGCCCCCCATCCACCGCCCAGGGATGTGGGGGACAGCCTCGGGTTTCACAACTGGCCCTTGGGTGCTTGAGGGGGGTGACTAGTTGGGGGGGTAATGCCATGGCTGCAGGGATGAGTATAAAAGTGTCCCCCCAGCTGTGGCATTATCTCTCTAGCTAGTGCAGCCCGTGCTGGTTTTAAAAATACGGGAGACCTCTACTTCTTTTGTCCCCCGTATTTTTGGAACCAGGACTGGACAAAGAGCCTGGTGCTGGTTGTCTAAATATGGGGAACCCTATGCATTTTTACCCCTGTATTTTAACAACTAAGACCGACTCAAAGGCTGGTTATGCTTAGGGGGGGGGGACCCCCACGCAATGTTTTTATGATTTTACAAAGAAAAAAGGATTACAAAGGAAAAAAATAAATAAAGTGAATGTCAGGGAAAAAAATATAGATTGGAACTTTGGGAATTGAACCAGGAACTCTCAGCATGGGAGGCAGGAACCTTCATCGCTTGCCCATGTCACTGCATGGAAGATACACAAGTACATGTGTAAAAGTAATGCAAGCAGCGATTCCTTCCCACTGGTGTTCATTTATGCTGTTGGGGGTCTCGGATGCTCATATTGCAAAACATGGTATTTTCCACCGCCTCCCCCTACCCCCATCCCCCTTTCCCACTACCAACTTGCATAGTTCATACAGTAGACAGGGAGAGAGGTCAGGTTACAATAAATGTGCAACACAATACTACAGTATACTGTATATGAAAATCACAGAGAGAACTGCAGGCGCGTTGATACTGTAGGTGTGTAAATGGTACAGTAGCAGTGATCCCTTCTCATAAAGTACAACACAGATACAGATGGGTCCTACATTATCTTCACTGTTTCTGCGTCTAGACGGATGTTTAGTCACGCTAAGGCGATAGCTTAGCTTGCTGAGTTTAATCATGGACAGGCGAGTTAAGGCGATACTAGATACTCACCATGCGTTACACATCTCTACCACTGGGTGGCTAATGCTCCACTATCCCAGTAATTTAGATCATATAGCGGCAGATTGATATACAGCCCTGGCAAATGGTCAGTGATGACTGTAATGTTAATAGATCGTGACCAAAGGTCAGACGGTGAGAATTCTCAAAATAAATAGTTTATACAAACACAAACGAACATGTTAAAACACTAGTGTATACAGACGCAAGATTGTGTATGCAAACGCAACTAATTGTGTAAAAGGAAGTATGTACAATGCATAAACACCGTGCTTTTGAAATGCAAGTATGAGCGTCCAAGTCCCCTAAGGCATAAACCAACACCAATGGGGAGGGGTCGCTCTTTGCAGTACTTTTACACATGAAATTGTGAATCTCCTATGAGGCGTCGTGGGCTAGCGATGAAGGCTCCCACCTCCCACGCTGAGGATCCAGGGTTCGAGTCCTAAAGTGCCATTTTTAAGTGCCTTTTTTATGTGTTCCCGTGACATTCACTTACATATTATTATTTTTCTGTGTAAGACAGTCAATGGAAGGGTGCACACAGGTTTCACATAAATCAGAGTAAATCTGCAGGAGGAATTCTTTACGCTAAATGCAAATACACAGCGGTAATGAATATAAATTAGTGTATTCTGATGCAACTAACTGAGCAACACAGTAGTGTAGATCTTCAGCGTTTGTGTATTGCACATGACCTGAACTCCCTCCCTGTCTACTGCATGACCTGTGCAGGCTCCCAGGGGGGAAAGGCAATGCGGTAGCGAGAGGCGGTGGAAAATACCATGCTTTTAAAATGCAAGTATGAGTGTCCGAGTCCCCTGAGGCACAAACCAACACCAATGGGAAGGAAGTGCCAACCTTTCCTTTTAATGTGTTCCCGTGACATTCACTTACATATTATTTTTTTTCTGTGTAAGACAGTCAATGGAAGGGTGCACACAGGTTTCACATAAATCAGAGTAAATCTGAGAGTAAATCTGCAGGAGCGATTCTTTACGCTAAATGCAAATACACAGTGGTAATGAGTATAAATTAGTGTATTCTGATGCAACTATCTGAGCAACACAGTACTGTAGATCTTCTGCGTTTGTGTATTGCACATGACCTGAACTCCCTCCCTCTCTACTGCATGACCTGTGCAGGCTCCCAGGGGAGGAAGGGCAATGGGGTAGCGGGAGGCGGTGGAAAATACTGTGCTTTTAAAATGCAAGTATGAGTGTCCGAGTCCCCTAAGACATAAACCAACACCAATGGGAAGGAAGTGACAACCTTTGGGTGGGGGTAGGGCGAGGCAGTGTAAAATACCATGTTCTAAGAAAAGGCATAATCAAAACCAAGGGAAACTGACACACAGTAAAAACCTGGAATGCCTGGAACACACGACATCTGAGATGCACGACGTCTGAGACGCTCATTGCGGCTAAGGACGGTGTCATGGCTGCAGTGAGGGACCATCCTTATGTCCTGGGAGAGCTCCGTCTCCTCGTTTGCTGGCGGGACAGACCTCTCGCCAGCAACGAGGAGAAGATACGGGCATACCAGCGGGCCAGCAGGGAGATCCTCCGGAAATATAACCGGAGGAGGACTGTAAGATCACTCCAAAGTAGATGGAGTGACCTGCTCCGGAGGACCCCAAGGCGCCTGCAGGCTATACGGGATTGTAAGTATAGTACATTACTGTAGATTGCTGTACTTTAAGTTACTGTAGTTACAGGTACTGTATAACACGGGCTGCTGTAGCATCAGGTATCCAGTCTATACAGCACCTATGGTAAACAAATGGTTAAACAAGGCCCAAACATTAACCAGGGTCAAAAGGTCAATTTGTGTTTTTTTTACACTTTTCCAATTTTTTTTGCATTTACTATCCATGTCAAAAGTGACACCATCTAGGTCGACACACCATGTCAACCTAAGGTGTGTCAACCTAGATGGTGTCGCTTTTGAAATTGGTTAACACCATATATACTGTAGGTTGACATGGCCGTTAAGTTGATATGGCAAAAGATCGACATGAGTTTAAAAAAAAAATATATATATTTTTTTAACTTGTTTATACAGTTCTTTACAATCCACGTGGTCTACGATTGTGCAGTGTATCATGCAGTGTACAGTATATGCAGTGTATCACAGTGTATTGTGCTGTGTAATTGCAGCGTGTCATGCAGTGTACATTCAGTATATGTTATTGTGCAGTGAAATTGCAGTGTAATGCATAGTGAGTCACATTGTGCAGTGTACTGTATACACATATGTGGTAATTGCAGTGTTTTGTGCAGTGTACAGTACATGCATTGTATCATATTTTGTAGGGAAATGTGCAGTGTATCATGCAGTTTAATGTCAAGTTTGTCGTATCACGCAGTGTACTGTATCACATAGTGCAGTGCATCGTGTGGTGTAATTACAGTGTGTCGTGCAGTGTACCTGCAGCGTATTGTGCAGTGTATCGTACATTATCATTCAGTGTAACGTGCAGCTGTAATTGCAGTCTCCTGCCTCCCATGCTGAGAGTACTGGGTTTTATTCCCAAAGTGCCAATCAATATTTTTTTTCTAAGGGAGATTTGTGTTTCAGATAGTATTCTAAGGGACGTTACTGTGGCAGAAATTATTCTAAGGGACGTTACTGTGACCGCAGTGTGTTATGACGTGCATTACTCTTGCATAATGTGTTATAAGGTTTATGACTGTGCCAGAGCTCTACTTTGTGACATAATGTGGATATACTACTGCACTACTGTGACGTACAGTACAGTAAAGTAACGTGAATAAGGTGCTCTACTGTGTGACACAATGTGAATCAAGGACAGTACTGTGATGTGACGTGAATAAACTGCACTACTGTGATGTGACGTGAATAAGATGAATTCAGGTGAGTGCTGCATCATCTGTCATGAAATCAATTTATACTGTAATGAACAGTACTAAGATGGTTAAGGGTGGGAGGGCCGCATGTTGATGTGTGTCATTATGTTTATAAGGGCAATGCTAATGTGTGTAACAATGTCTATAAAGGTAGTGTTCTGTCTAATACCCTGGACCTACTGTACTGTAGCGATACTGTAAGTGTACTGGATGTCATATTTAGAAATGTGCCCCTTAAGTTTTGAAGACAGTACAGTACACTATGCCCTCCTGAGTGATTAGATGCAGGGTACTAAAATGAACAATTCCATTGATTGTGATGTCATAAAGATGCTGTCAATGTTGAATTTCATTGGCTGTACAGTATGCTGCCATTATACTGTATATATATATTTTTACAGGGCTGGGAGCATGACGGCAGAGAAGACGGGCCAGGAGCTGCCAAGCCTGTAAGCATTGTCAAATACAGTAGTGTACATAGTGATTTATATAGTCCCACCCCCCCTGTCCTGACCAGCACAGATAACTCACCGCAATCCGGGTGGGACATTTCCTGTGAGATCCGGCGGCCCGGGATGTTAAGAATGTCTGTTTACAAACAAAATTAAATCTTAAACACAGTATAATTTGCATTGTACTGTAGATAGCTGAATACCCGTGCTTCGCTACGGGATGAGGATGGTAAATTACAGTGATACAGTAGTTGTTTGTTAATTTACATTTGTTGGAGATCTAGTATCCTGATATACTCTGTGCTGCAGGGGGACCATGCTACTTCCAGTATATAACTCTCAGTGTGTGGGTTTGTGCTATCTGCATTCCCCTCCTCACATCATGTCACTGTCCATGTCACATTCAGCCCTGTTATCACTGACATACTGTATCATGCATGTCCTGTTATAGTCTGTGCTGCTGGCCCACCCCTAGGAGTGCTAGGGGTGTCTTACCCCCACAGTGTTTGTTCCCAGCCTGTAAGTCATATGTGTACCGAGTGTGTTGTAAATAGGTCCAGGCAGTCGGTATAATGCTGTCTGCTGACATACTCTGTGCTGCTGTCTCCCCCCTAGGGGTGTTAGGGATTTCTAATTGTATTAGTTGCATCCGCCGTGTTTTAATACGCTTGTATGCCAAATTTCACAATCCTCACTTGTAAACTGTGGAATTGTATAGAAGACAGAAGGACAGAAATTCGCTTTTATATACAGTAGTACATAATTTATACACTACAGCTACACTTATGGTCCTGTTAATTTTTTTTCACAGTACCACCGCCACCTGCCAGCCCACATGCCCTGGCTGGTGATGAGGCGCCAGGCACCAATGCAGCCGGTAAGCACACTACTCTCTGATTTCTGCTTCGCGTCCCAGTGATATTGTGTAACGAGAATGCTGGTGCGACTGTCATCATTACACTACTGTACATGTGTCCTGGATACTGTACAGTACACGTTACAAATTGACAGCTTCACTTACAGTACTGTTATTTATTTTTTTCCACAGTACCACCGCCACCTGTGTGCCCAACACATGGCCAGGAGGAGGAGGAGGAGGAGCCACCAGGCCCCATCTCATCCGGTAAGCACACTACTCTCCGATTTCTGACTCGCTTCCCAATGTAATTGTGTACTGAAAATTCTGTTGCGACTTTCATGACTTGGGATCATGTCGGTTGGGATCCTGGTGCTGGAATACACACCCCCTGAAAATGGTGGTGTTGATGTCTCGAATTGGGTGGGAGAGCGGCTCCATGATTTATTTTTTATCCATTATTTATTGTACTGTATTTCATTGTACTGTACAGTAGCTTATCTTACAGTGTTATTTTTCCACAGAAGCACGTGCCCCACCCATCCAGGAGCCTACCCCACCTGCCCAGGAGCCGGAGGTAGCAAGCTCCGAAAGTGGTAATCATTATTATTGTTACAGACACACTAGTTTCCTACAGTATTACAGTAATTTTTTAAGGTTACAATTAGAGATGAGCTGGTTCGGTTCGTCGAGATCCAAACCCCCGAACTTCACCTATTTTACACGGTTCCGAGGCAGCCTCAGATCTTCCTGCCTTGCTCGGTTAACCCGAACGCGCCCGGACGTCATCATCCTGTTGTCGGATTCTCACGAGATTTGTATTCTATATAAAGAGCCGCGTGTTGCCGTCATTTTCACTCGTGCATTGGAGATTGAACGGAGAGGATGTGGCTGCGTTCTCTCCCTGAAAAGCTCTGTATCTGTGCTCAGTGTGCTGCAAATATCTGTGCTCAGTGTGCTGCAAATATCTACGTTCTCTGCCTGAAAATGCTCCATATCTGTGCTCAGTGTGCTGCAAATATCTGTGCTCAGTGTGCTGCATTGTGGGGACCACCAGTATATAATCTAATTAATTATAGTAGTACAGTACAGTAGGCCATTGCTGTATCTTGCAGCTCTGTGTCAAATATACTATCCATATCTGTGCTGCATTATTGTGAGCAGTATATAGTTGGACAGTGCAGCATTTTGGTGACCAGCAGTATACATATAGTACAGTACAGTAGGCCATTGCTGTATCTTGCAGCTCTGTGTCAAGTATACTATCCATATCTGTGCTGCATTATTGTTGTGAGCAGTATATACTAAGACAGTGCAGCATTGTGGTGACCACAAGTAGGCCAGTAGGCCATTGCTGGCCATTGCTGTATCTTGCAGCTCCGTATCTTGCAGCTCCGTATCACTTCAAGAATCCATATCTGTGCTGCATTGTTGTGAGCAGTATATAGTAGGACAGTGCAGCATTTTGGTGACCAGCAGTAGTAGTACAGACAGTACAGTAGGCCATTGCTATTTATATATTACTGACATATAATTCCACACATTAAAAAATGGAGAACAAAAATGTGGAGGGTAAAATAGAGAAAGATCAAGATCCACTTCCACCTCGTGCTAAAGCTGCTGCCACTAGTCATGGCCGAGACGATGAAATGCCATCAACGTCGTCTGCCAAGGCCGATGCCCAATGTCATAGTAGAGAGCATGTAAAATCCAAAAAACAAAAGTTCAGTAAAATGACCCAAAAATCAAAATTAAAAGCGTCTGAGGAGAAGTGTAAACTTGCCAATATGCCATTTACGAAACGGAGTGTCAAGGAACGGCTGAGGCCCTGGCCTATGTTCATGGCTAGTAGTTCAGCTTCACATGAGGATGGAAGCACTCATTCTCCCGCTAGAAAAATGAATAGACTTAAGCTGGCAAAAGCCCAGCAAAGAACTGTGCGTTCTCCTAAATCACAAATCCCCAAGGAGAGTTCAATTGTGTCGGTTACGATGCCTGACCTTCCCAACACTGGACGGGAAGAGGTGGCACCTTCCACCATTTGAACGCCCCCTGGAAGTGCTGGAAGGAGCACCCACAGTCCTGTTCCTGATAGTCAAATTAAAGCTGTCACTGTAGAAGTACACCAGGATGAGGATATGGGTGTTGCTGGCGCTGAGGAGGAAATTGACAAGGAGGATTCTGATGGTGAGGTGGTTTGTTTAAGTCAGGCACCTGGGGAGACACCTGTTGTCCGTGGGATGAATATGGCCATTGACATGCCTGGTCAAATTACAAAAAAAATCACACATTCGGTGTGGAATTATTTTAACAGAAATGCGGACAACAGGTGTCAAGCCGTGTGTTGCCTTTGTCAAGCTGTAATAAGTAGGGGTAAGGACGTTAACCACCTAGGAACATCCTCCCTTATACGTCACCTGGAGCGCATTCATCAGAAGTCATTGACAAGTTCAAAAACTTTGGGTGACAGCGGAAGCAGTCCACTGACAACTAAATCCCTCCGTCTTGTACCCAAGCTCCTGCAAACCACACCACCATCTTAGGCAGGAATGCCAATAGTCCTGCAGGCCATGTCACTGGCAAGTCTGACGAGTCCTCTCCTAACTGGGATTCCTCCGATAGATCCTTGAGTATAACACCTACTGCTGCTGGCGCTGCTGTTGTTGCTGCTGGGAGTTGATCGTCATCCCAGAGGGGAAGTCGGAAGACCACTTGTACTACTTACAGTAAGCAATTGACTGTCCAACAGTCCTTTGCGAGGAAGATGAAATATCACAGCAGTCATCCTGCTGCAAAGCAGATAACTCAGGCCTTGGCAGCTGTGTTGGTGTTAGACGTGTGTCCGGTATCCACCGTTAATTCACAGGGACTTAGAGAATTGCTTGAGGTAGTGTGTCCCCGGTACCAAATACCATCTAGGTTCCACTTCTCTAGGCAGGCGATACCGAGAATGTACACAGACATCACCAGTGTCCTAAAAAATGCAGTTGTACCCAATGTCCACTTAACCACGTACATGTGGACAAGTGGAGCAGGGCAGACTCAGGACTATATGACTGTGACAGCCCACTGGGTAGATGTATGGCCTCCCGCAGCAAGAACAGCAGCGGCGGCACCAGTAGCAGCATCTCGCAAATGCCAACTTGTTCCTAGGCAGGCTACGCTTTGTCAAAATGGGGTTGAGGTAGAAAAACTGCGCTGTATAGACTTTAGCTGGCCTAGGGGTGGTCACAGGGCTCCCCTGTTGAGCCCAAAAATAGAAATGGATATATGCAATACAGAAAGAGGACTACTCCTGATTGGCGCTTGTCAGATAACACCCACATAAAACATTATGATTGAGCCATGATTGGTAGAAAATAAGGCATGTGTCTAGTGTTATGTAAAAACAATCTCTGTTTTAATTTAAACAAACACTTAAAATCAAAACACATATAAATGGAAGTAGATAACACAGAGAATCCTACCAAGATGGTGGCCGGAGCCGCAGGTGTTATATGCAAGGTATACCCGGGAAAGATACCCTGCATAAGGCTCCGGAAGGCGAGATTTTCCCTGTGGTATAAACTGAGTCCATAAAACGTCCTTGGAAGTCCAGAGCACTGGTAGGCAGACACCAACGCGTTTCGGGACATCAAAGTCCCTTTTTCAAGGTAGTATGTCTCCAGTGCTAACTTAGTGTCTTTATATAAGGTGTGCAATTAGTGAAATGGCCTCCTGTAAAGCATTTTCTGTCCGCCGATTACCGGAACCGGAAGTGACACTCCTGTGCGTTCCACCCGCCGACCGGAAGTGATCTTGCGTCCGCCGGAACTGGAAATGACATTTTTTTTTTTTTTTAATTAGTGTGTCCATAGAAGTTGCTGAATTGAAAGTTCAAATACAACTTATTGTAGATGTTCATCTTGGTATTGGCCTCAGTACCGGTACATAGAAAAGATAGAAATAGAGATAATGAGCAAACAATAAAGTTATCAAAAGGGGGGGCTAAAAATGAATTAAGGAATTTTAATCTTTAGAGGAACCATTTGATTTCAAAATCCCTGTTTAGACCAGTGGGAAAGAGGGTTTGTAAATTAAATATGGTTTTCATTTCGGCTTTCGCGAGATTTGTCTCCAAATTGCGTTCTTCCACGTGGCTTTAATGTGGCGCAGACCTATAAAGTTGGAAATGGAGTTTATGGAACATTGATGTTCAATTCTAAAATGTTCTGACAAGTGGTGAGTTGTAAGACCTTTTTTGATGTTCCGCAAATGTTCCCCTATTCTGGTTTTTAATGATCTCGACGTCCTGCCGACATATGTTTTCCCACATTTACATGTAATCATATAGACTACGTTGGTGGTGTTGCAGGTAATGAAGTCACGAATTTTCATCTTGGTGCCATTGACTTTGACTTCAGTAAATTTGGATTTTTCAGATTTGATGTTTCTACACCCAATACATGTCCCACATCGGTGGAAACCAGATGTTCTTATGGGATTTGATGTTTTAAAGGGTAGCGCACTTCTCACCAAATGGTTTCTTAAATTCGGAGCCTTGCGGTAAACGAATTTTGGTGTAGATGGGATGATTTTCTTCAGGATAGGGTCACCTTGCAATATGTGCCAATGTTTTTTTATGACTTGTTCGAATAGTTTGTGGTCTGAATCAAAATTGGAAAAGAATGCCAGCTGTGTCTCCTTGAGGGCATTCGGGGGCTTTATCTGGTCCTCTATTAATGTAGATCTTTCTATTGACATCGTTTGTTGTGCAGATTGTTCGATATCTTCTAATTTATATCCCTTCTCCAAGAACAACTTTTTGAGACTCTGTATTTGGGATTCACACATGGGAAGTTCACTACAGTTTCTTCTTGTTCTTATGAACTGCCCTTGGGGATCCCTTTCAACCAATTGATATGATGTACACTGTTTATTGCTATGTAGTTCTGCGTATCAGTAGGTTTGTGATATGTCCTAGTGTGAACTGATCCAGTTTTCATGTAAATTTGAAGGTCCAAGAAATTGATTTCGTTTTGACTGATTGAAAAGGTAAATAATATATTGTTGTCATTGTTGTTCAGAGATGTACAAAAAGATTCTAGTTCTTCTCTTTCTCCCGTCCAAGTGAAAATTACATCATCAATATATCGACCCCAATCGTTAAGTTGTTCACCCCAAGTTACGCCTGGGTAGATGGTGATGGATTCCCAATAAGCCATAAACAGGTTGGCGTAACTTGGGGCAAATCGAGTGCCCATAGCGGTGCCTTTGCTTTGAAGAAAGTATTCTCCATTGAAGAAGAAGAAGTTATTCATGAGGATGAAGTTGATGGCTTCTAAAATGAAACTTTTCCTTTCTTCCGTGTATTGGGTCTGGTCAAGGAACCACTTAATTGCTTTGAGGCCATCCTCATGCTTGATGATGGTGTAAAGTGAACAGACATCAGCTGTTACCAGAAAGGTGTTCACTTTTCAATTGATCCTTTGTACTCTCCTAATTGCGTCTCTGGTGTCTTTAATGAAGGAAGGGATTTGAATAACAGAGGGTTGTAATAAACGATCTACCATTGCTGATAGATTAGATGTTAAGCTGCCCGTTCCGGTAATTATAGGTCGTCCGGGAGGTGTAGTGAGGCTCTTGTGTACTTTTGGCAGGACGTAGATGGTGGGTGTAACAGGATTCTCTATGTTGAGGTATTCAAATTCACCCTTGGATATGCCACCAGATTCTAGATGTTTGTTAAGAAGTTTCTCAAAATTGTTCTTGATTCGTATGGATGGGTCAGTTTTTAATTTTTGATATGTTGTTGTGTCGGATAATTGTCTCATGATTTCTTGAAAGTAATCAGACAAATTAAGGATGGCCACACCCCCACCCTTATCACAGGGTTTTATGACGATAGATTCATCTTTACTCAAAGTGGTGATTGCTTGTCGCTCTTTCCGACTGAGGTTCCAGCGTGGATGACGTTTCTTGGTTTCTATTTTCCGGAACTCTTCGGTGGTTAATTTTTGGAATGTATCTATAAAGCTCCCTTTAATATGGGCCGGATAGAATGTGGATTTCTTCTTGAAGAGTGGTATTTCTTCTTGATCTTGGTGAGATTCTTGTGTGTTTTCTGATTTCTTTATCTCAAAGAATTTTTTGAGGGTTACCTTCCTTGTGAATTTTTCCAGATCAATATATTTGTCAAAGGCCTTTGATGATGTGGTGGGGGCATATTTTAGGCCTTTTTCTAAGACCCTTGTCTCTTCCTCTGTAAGAATACGGTTACTGAGATTGAAGATGATTTGTTTTCTTTCTTCTGTTGCAATGTTCGCAATACTTTCTCCTTTCTTCTTTTTCTTTTTCTTTTTGTTTTTCTTAACCAATTTTCCTGCCCTTTTTCCCCTTTTCCTTCGAATCGTGTTCTTTTGTTTTTGTTTTTGGTTAGGTATCAGATCCTCGTTGAACCTCTCCTCTGTTCCTGAAAAGGGGGTTCTGTATGAAACTCTCTATTACGATATGAATCAGTTCTGTCTGTTCTTGTTCCTCTATCGTCTCTTCTTGATGGGCCTTTTCTTTGTTCTCTTGGGGGTAAAGGTTTGTCTTTTCGCTCTGGAGTAGGCCAACGATCGATCGTCCATTCCTTTCTGCGAGGTGACAGGTACCTTGCTCTAGATCTGTGGAGATCTAGTGGTGATCTCTCTCTCCTACTTTGGTCCCTGTTATTCCTGTATTCACGTCTTCTACCAGCTTCTGGTCGGGTATTGTATTCTCTTTCACTATAATTATTCCACATCGGTCTCCTTCTTTAATATTCCTTTGGATATCTGTAAATATTAACCCTTCTCTCCCATGGTGTCCTCCGTGGTCTATACCTGTGTTCTTGGTGATTCCACCTCTTGTTCCATCCTATTGATCTTTCTCTAACCGGCCTGTGAATATTGTTGGAATCTTTTTGTGGTACGGCAGTGGAATTGGTGGATGGATCTGAGGGTGGTGGTTTGGGTTTTCTTGTTTTGGAGATTCCAAAGCGATATAAGTCACAGTCTCTTTGGAGTTTTTTCTGTTTCTTTTTAATTAACTCCTTGGTATTCTGTTCCATCTTTACTGCTAGTTCTTTCTCCAGTTCTTCAAACTTCTTTAATTTTGTAAAAGGTTCAATGATAGACTGGAATGATTCGATCCTATCTTTTGTTTCTTTTAATTTATTTGTTCTTTCTTTTAGAATAAGATCGATGAGTGAAAAAGAACAAGTGTCCAATATGGTGGACCATTCTTTGATGAATTCTTCTGAGGTGTCTACAAAAGATGGCTGTTTGTCTATCCGGAGTCCTTTTGGGATTAATTGTTCTACTTTGTATTTTTCTAGAGTTGCAATTTCCCACCACAGACGGTTTTCTTTTAGAAGCCAATCTGTAACTCTGTGCATAATGGTCTCTAAATTTTCGTCATTAGTGACAAACTCATCTTTGTTGTAATGGACACCAAAAGCTTCTTTGATTTCATAATTTCTTCGTTTTATGTGTTGTAACATACTGCAGCAGTAACTTCCTCAGTGAGGGGAAGAGTGAATTGTCAAAATGGGGTTGAGGTAGAAAAACTGCGCTGTATAGACTTTAGCTGGCCTAGGGGTGGTCACAGGGCTCCCCTGTTGAGCCCAAAAATAGAAATGGATATATGCAATACAGAAAGAGGACTACTCCTGATTGGCGCTTGTCAGATAACACCCACATAAAACATTATGATTGAGCCATGATTGGTAGAAAATAAGGCATGTGTCTAGTGTTATGTAAAAACAATCTCTGTTTTAATTTAAACAAACACTTAAAATCAAAACACATATAAAATGGAAGTAGATAACACAGAGAATCCTACCAAGATGGTGGCCGGAGCCGCAGGTGTTATATGCAAGGTATACCCGGGAAAGATACCCTGCATAAGGCTCCGAGTAGGCGAGATTTTCCCTGTGGTATAAACTGAGTCCAAAAAACGTCCTTGGAAGTCCAGAGCACTGGTAGGCAGACACCAACGCGTTTCGGGACATCAAAGTCCCTTTTTCAAGGTAGTATGTCTCCACTGCTAACTTAGTGTCTTTATATAAGGTGTGCAATTAGTGAAATGGCCTCCTGTAAAGCACTTCCTGTCCGCCGATTACCGGAACCGGAAGTGACACTCCTGTGCGTTCCACCCACCGACCGGAAGTGATCTTGCGTCCGCCGGAAGCGGAAATGACGTTTTTTTTTTTTTATTAGTGTGTCCATAGAAGTTGCTGAATTGAAAGTTCAAATACAACTTATTGTAGATGTTCATCTTGGTATTGGCCTCAGTACCGGTACATAGAAAAGATAGAAATAGAGATAATGAGCAAACAATAAAGTTATCAAAAGGGGGGGCTAAAAATGAATTAAGGAATTTTAATCTTTAGAGGAACCATTTGATTTCAAAATCCCTGTTTAGACCAGTGGGAAAGAGGGTTTGTAAATTAAATATGGTTTTCATTTCGGATTTCGCGAGATTTGTCTCCAAATTGCGGTTCTTCCACGTGGCTTTAATGTGGCGCAGACCTATAAAGTTGGAAATGGAGTTTATGGAACATTGATGTTCAATTCTAAAATGTTCTGACAAGTGGTGAGTTGTAAGACCTTTTTTGATGTTCCGCAAATGTTCCCCTATTCTGGTTTTTAATGATCTCGACGTCCTGCCGACATATGTTTTCCCACATTTACATGTAATCATATAGACTACATTGGTGGTGTTGCAGGTAATGAAGTCACAAATTTTCATCTTGGTGCCATTGACTTTGACTTCAGTAAATTTGGATTTTTCAGATTTGATGTTTCTACACCCAATGCATGTCCCACATCGGTGGAAACCAGATGTTCTTATGGGATTTGATGTTTTAAAGGGTAGCGCACTTCTCACCAAATGGTTTCTTAAATTCGGAGCCTTGCGGTAAACGAATTTTGGTGTAGATGGGATGATTTTCTTCAGGATAGGGTCACCTTGCAATATGTGCCAATGTTTTTTTATGACTTGTTCGAATAGTTTGTGGTCTGAATCAAAATTGGAAAAGAATGCCAGCTGTGTCTCCTTGAGGGCATTCGGGGGCTTTATCTGGTCCTCTATTAATGTAGATCTTTCTATTGACATCGTTTGTTGTGCAGATTGTTCGATATCTTCTAATTTATATCCCTTCTCCAAGAACAACTTTTTGAGACTCTGTATTTGGGATTCACACATGGGAAGTTCACTACAGTTTCTTCTTGTTCTTATGAACTGCCCCTTGGGGATCCCTTTCAACCAATTGATATGATGTTCACTGTTTATTGCTATGTAGTTCTGCGTATCAGTAGGTTTGTGATATGTCCTTGTGTGAACTGATCCAGTTTTGATGTAAATTTGAAGGTCCAAGAAATTGATTTTGTTTTGACTGATTGAAAAGGTAAATAATATATTGTTGTCATTGTTGTTCAGAGATGTACAAAAAGATTCTAGTTCTTCTCTTTATCCCGTCCAAGTGAAAATTACATCATCAATATATCGACCCCAATCGTTAAGTTGTTCACCCCAAGTTACGCCTGGGTAGATGGTGATGGATTCCCAATAAGCCATAAACAGGTTGGCGTAACTTGGGGCAAATCGAGTGCCCATAGCGGTGCCTTTGCTTTGAAGAAAGTATTCTCCATTGAAGAAGAAGAAGTTATTCATGAGGATGAAGTTGATGGCTTCTAAAATGAAACTTTTCCTTTCTTCCGTGTATTGGGTCTGGTCAAGGAACCACTTAATTGCTTTGAGGCCATCCTCATGCTTGATGATGGTGTAAAGTGAACAGACATCAGCTGTTACCAGAAAGGTGTTCACTTTTCAATTGATCCTTTGTACTCTCCTAATTGCGTCTCTGGTGTCTTTAATGAAGGAAGGGATTTGAATAACAGAGGGTTGTAATAAACGATCTACCATTGCTGATAGATTAGATGTTAAGCTGCCCGTTCCGGTAATTATAGGTCGTCCGGGAGGTGTAGTGAGGCTCTTGTGTACTTTTGGCAGGACGTAGATGGTGGGTGTAACAGGATTCTCTATGTTGAGGTATTCAAATTCACCCTTGGATATGCCACCAGATTCTAGATGTTTGTTAAGAAGTTTCTCAAAATTGTTCTTGATTCGTATGGATGGGTCAGTTTTTAATTTTTGATATGTTGTTGTGTCGGATAATTGTCTCATGATTTCTTGAATGTAATCAGACAAATTAAGGATGGCCACACCCCCACCCTTATCACAGGGTTTTATGACGATAGATTCATCTTTACTCAAAGTGGTGATTGCTTGTCGCTCTTTCCGACTGAGGTTCCAGCGTGGATGACGTTTCTTGGTTTCTATTTTCCGGAACTCTTCGGTGGTTTATTTTTGGAATGTATCTATAAAGCTCCCTTTAATATGGGCCGGATAGAATGTGGATTTCTTCTTGAAGAGTGGTATTTCTTCTTGATCTTGGTGAGATTCTTGTGTGTTTTCTGATTTCTTTATCTCAAAGAATTTTTTGAGGGTTACCTTCCTTGTGAATTTTTCCAGATCAATATATTTGTCAAAGGCCTTTGATGATGTGGTGGGGGCATATTTTAGGCCTTTTTCTAAGACCCTTGTCTCTTCCTCTGTAAGAATACGGTTACTGAGATTGAAGATGATTTGTTTTCTTTCTTCTGTTGCAATGTTCGCAATACTTTCTCCTTTCTTCTTTTTCTTTTTCTTTTTGTTTTTCTTAACCAATTTTCCTGCCCTTTTTCCCCTTTTCCTTCGAATCGTGTTCTTTTGTTTTTGTTTTTGGTTAGGTATCAGATCCTCGTTGAACCTCTCCTCTGTTCCTGAAAAGGGGGTTCTGTACGAAACTCTCTATTACGATATGAATCAGTTCTGTCTGTTCTTGTTCCTCTATCGTCTCTTCTTGATGGGCCTTTTCTTTGTTCTCTTGGGGGTAAAGGTTTGTCTTTTCGCTCTGGAGTAGGCCAACGATCGATCGTCCATTCCTTTCTGCGAGGTGACAGGTACCTTGCTCTAGATCTGTGGAGATCTAGTGGTGATCTCTCTCTCCTACTTTGGTCCCTGTTATTCCTGTATTCACGTCTTCTACCAGCTTCTGGTCGGGTATTGTATTCTCTTTCACTATAATTATTCCACATCGGTCTCCTTCTTTCATATTCCTTTGGATATCTGTAAATATTAACCCTTCTCTCCCATGGTGTCCTCCGTGGTCTATACCTGTGTTCTTGGTGATTCCACCTCTTGTTCCATCCTATTGATCTTTCTCTAACCGGCCTGTGAATATTGTTGGAATCTTTTTGTGGTACGGCAGTGGAATTGGTGGATGGATCTGAGGGTGGTGGTTTGGGTTTTCTTGTTTTGGAGATTCCAAAGCGATATAAGTCACAGTCTCTTTGGAGTTTTTTCTGTTTCTTTTTAATTAACTCCTTGGTATTCTGTTCCATCTTTACTGCTAGTTCTTTCTCCAGTTCTTCAAACTTCTTTAATTTTGTAAAAGGTTCAATGATAGACTGGAATGATTCGATCCTATCTTTTGTTTCTTTTAATTTATTTGTTCTTTCTTTTAGAATAAGATCGATGAGTGAAAAAGAACAAGTGTCCAATATGGTGGACCATTCTTTGATGAATTCTTCTGAGGTGTCTACAAAAGATGGCTGTTTGTCTATCCGGAGTCCTTTTGGGATTAATTGTTCTACTTTGTATTTTTCTAGAGTTGCAATTTCCCACCACAGACGGTTTTCTTTTAGAAGCCAATCTGTAACTCTGTGCATAATGGTCTCTAAATTTTCGTCATTAGTGACAAACTCATCTTTGTTGTAATGGACACCAAAAGCTTCTTTGATTTCATAATTTCTTCGTTTTATGTGTTGTAACATACTGCAGCAGTAACTTCCTCAGTGAGGGGAAGAGTGAATTGTCAAAATGGGGTTGAGGCAGAAAAACTGCGCTGTATAGACTTTAGCTGGCCTAGGGGTGGTCACAGGGCTCCCCTGTTGAGCCCAAAAATAGAAATGGATATATGCAATACAGAAAGAGGACTACTCCTGATTGGCGCTTGTCAGATAACACCCACATAAAACATTATGATTGAGCCATGATTGGTAGAAAATAAGGCATGTGTCTAGTGTTATGTAAAAACAATCTCTGTTTTAATTTAAACAAACACTTAAAATCAAAACACATATAAAATGGAAGTAGATAACACAGAGAATCCTACCAAGATGGTGGCCGGAGCCGCAGGTGTTATATGCAAGGTATACCCGGGAAAGATACCCTGCATAAGGCTCCGAGTAGGCGAGATTTTCCCTGTGGTATAAACTGAGTCCAAAAAACGTCCTTGGAAGTCCAGAGCACTGGTAGGCAGACACCAACGCGTTTCGGGACATCAAAGTCCCTTTTTCAAGGTAGTATGTCTCCACTGCTAACTTAGTGTCTTTATATAAGGTGTGCAATTAGTGAAATGGCCTCCTGTAAAGCACTTCCTGTCCGCCGATTACCGGAACCGGAAGTGACACTCCTGTGCGTTCCACCCACCGACCGGAAGTGATCTTGCGTCCGCCGGAAGCGGAAATGACGTTTTTTTTTTTTTATTAGTGTGTCCATAGAAGTTGCTGAATTGAAAGTTCAAATACAACTTATTGTAGATGTTCATCTTGGTATTGGCCTCAGTACCGGTACATAGAAAAGATAGAAATAGAGATAATGAGCAAACAATAAAGTTATCAAAAGGGGGGGCTAAAAATGAATTAAGGAATTTTAATCTTTAGAGGAACCATTTGATTTCAAAATCCCTGTTTAGACCAGTGGGAAAGAGGGTTTGTAAATTAAATATGGTTTTCATTTCGGATTTCGCGAGATTTGTCTCCAAATTGCGGTTCTTCCACGTGGCTTTAATGTGGCGCAGACCTATAAAGTTGGAAATGGAGTTTATGGAACATTGATGTTCAATTCTAAAATGTTCTGACAAGTGGTGAGTTGTAAGACCTTTTTTGATGTTCCGCAAATGTTCCCCTATTCTGGTTTTTAATGATCTCGACGTCCTGCCGACATATGTTTTCCCACATTTACATGTAATCATATAGACTACATTGGTGGTGTTGCAGGTAATGAAGTCACAAATTTTCATCTTGGTGCCATTGACTTTGACTTCAGTAAATTTGGATTTTTCAGATTTGATGTTTCTACACCCAATGCATGTCCCACATCGGTGGAAACCAGATGTTCTTATGGGATTTGATGTTTTAAAGGGTAGCGCACTTCTCACCAAATGGTTTCTTAAATTCGGAGCCTTGCGGTAAACGAATTTTGGTGTAGATGGGATGATTTTCTTCAGGATAGGGTCACCTTGCAATATGTGCCAATGTTTTTTTATGACTTGTTCGAATAGTTTGTGGTCTGAATCAAAATTGGAAAAGAATGCCAGCTGTGTCTCCTTGAGGGCATTCGGGGGCTTTATCTGGTCCTCTATTAATGTAGATCTTTCTATTGACATCGTTTGTTGTGCAGATTGTTCGATATCTTCTAATTTATATCCCTTCTCCAAGAACAACTTTTTGAGACTCTGTATTTGGGATTCACACATGGGAAGTTCACTACAGTTTCTTCTTGTTCTTATGAACTGCCCCTTGGGGATCCCTTTCAACCAATTGATATGATGTTCACTGTTTATTGCTATGTAGTTCTGCGTATCAGTAGGTTTGTGATATGTCCTTGTGTGAACTGATCCAGTTTTGATGTAAATTTGAAGGTCCAAGAAATTGATTTTGTTTTGACTGATTGAAAAGGTAAATAATATATTGTTGTCATTGTTGTTCAGAGATGTACAAAAAGATTCTAGTTCTTCTCTTTATCCCGTCCAAGTGAAAATTACATCATCAATATATCGACCCCAATCGTTAAGTTGTTCACCCCAAGTTACGCCTGGGTAGATGGTGATGGATTCCCAATAAGCCATAAACAGGTTGGCGTAACTTGGGGCAAATCGAGTGCCCATAGCGGTGCCTTTGCTTTGAAGAAAGTATTCTCCATTGAAGAAGAAGAAGTTATTCATGAGGATGAAGTTGATGGCTTCTAAAATGAAACTTTTCCTTTCTTCCGTGTATTGGGTCTGGTCAAGGAACCACTTAATTGCTTTGAGGCCATCCTCATGCTTGATGATGGTGTAAAGTGAACAGACATCAGCTGTTACCAGAAAGGTGTTCACTTTTCAATTGATCCTTTGTACTCTCCTAATTGCGTCTCTGGTGTCTTTAATGAAGGAAGGGATTTGAATAACAGAGGGTTGTAATAAACGATCTACCATTGCTGATAGATTAGATGTTAAGCTGCCCGTTCCGGTAATTATAGGTCGTCCGGGAGGTGTAGTGAGGCTCTTGTGTACTTTTGGCAGGACGTAGATGGTGGGTGTAACAGGATTCTCTATGTTGAGGTATTCAAATTCACCCTTGGATATGCCACCAGATTCTAGATGTTTGTTAAGAAGTTTCTCAAAATTGTTCTTGATTCGTATGGATGGGTCAGTTTTTAATTTTTGATATGTTGTTGTGTCGGATAATTGTCTCATGATTTCTTGAATGTAATCAGACAAATTAAGGATGGCCACACCCCCACCCTTATCACAGGGTTTTATGACGATAGATTCATCTTTACTCAAAGTGGTGATTGCTTGTCGCTCTTTCCGACTGAGGTTCCAGCGTGGATGACGTTTCTTGGTTTCTATTTTCCGGAACTCTTCGGTGGTTTATTTTTGGAATGTATCTATAAAGCTCCCTTTAATATGGGCCGGATAGAATGTGGATTTCTTCTTGAAGAGTGGTATTTCTTCTTGATCTTGGTGAGATTCTTGTGTGTTTTCTGATTTCTTTATCTCAAAGAATTTTTTGAGGGTTACCTTCCTTGTGAATTTTTCCAGATCAATATATTTGTCAAAGGCCTTTGATGATGTGGTGGGGGCATATTTTAGGCCTTTTTCTAAGACCCTTGTCTCTTCCTCTGTAAGAATACGGTTACTGAGATTGAAGATGATTTGTTTTCTTTCTTCTGTTGCAATGTTCGCAATACTTTCTCCTTTCTTCTTTTTCTTTTTCTTTTTGTTTTTCTTAACCAATTTTCCTGCCCTTTTTCCCCTTTTCCTTCGAATCGTGTTCTTTTGTTTTTGTTTTTGGTTAGGTATCAGATCCTCGTTGAACCTCTCCTCTGTTCCTGAAAAGGGGGTTCTGTACGAAACTCTCTATTACGATATGAATCAGTTCTGTCTGTTCTTGTTCCTCTATCGTCTCTTCTTGATGGGCCTTTTCTTTGTTCTCTTGGGGGTAAAGGTTTGTCTTTTCGCTCTGGAGTAGGCCAACGATCGATCGTCCATTCCTTTCTGCGAGGTGACAGGTACCTTGCTCTAGATCTGTGGAGATCTAGTGGTGATCTCTCTCTCCTACTTTGGTCCCTGTTATTCCTGTATTCACGTCTTCTACCAGCTTCTGGTCGGGTATTGTATTCTCTTTCACTATAATTATTCCACATCGGTCTCCTTCTTTCATATTCCTTTGGATATCTGTAAATATTAACCCTTCTCTCCCATGGTGTCCTCCGTGGTCTATACCTGTGTTCTTGGTGATTCCACCTCTTGTTCCATCCTATTGATCTTTCTCTAACCGGCCTGTGAATATTGTTGGAATCTTTTTGTGGTACGGCAGTGGAATTGGTGGATGGATCTGAGGGTGGTGGTTTGGGTTTTCTTGTTTTGGAGATTCCAAAGCGATATAAGTCACAGTCTCTTTGGAGTTTTTTCTGTTTCTTTTTAATTAACTCCTTGGTATTCTGTTCCATCTTTACTGCTAGTTCTTTCTCCAGTTCTTCAAACTTCTTTAATTTTGTAAAAGGTTCAATGATAGACTGGAATGATTCGATCCTATCTTTTGTTTCTTTTAATTTATTTGTTCTTTCTTTTAGAATAAGATCGATGAGTGAAAAAGAACAAGTGTCCAATATGGTGGACCATTCTTTGATGAATTCTTCTGAGGTGTCTACAAAAGATGGCTGTTTGTCTATCCGGAGTCCTTTTGGGATTAATTGTTCTACTTTGTATTTTTCTAGAGTTGCAATTTCCCACCACAGACGGTTTTCTTTTAGAAGCCAATCTGTAACTCTGTGCATAATGGTCTCTAAATTTTCGTCATTAGTGACAAACTCATCTTTGTTGTAATGGACACCAAAAGCTTCTTTGATTTCATAATTTCTTCGTTTTATGTGTTGTAACATACTGCAGCAGTAACTTCCTCAGTGAGGGGAAGAGTGAATTGTCAAAATGGGGTTGAGGCAGAAAAACTGCGCTGTATAGACTTTAGCTGGCCTAGGGGTGGTCACAGGGCTCCCCTGTTGAGCCCAAAAATAGAAATGGATATATGCAATACAGAAAGAGGACTACTCCTGATTGGCGCTTGTCAGATAACACCCACATAAAACATTATGATTGAGCCATGATTGGTAGAAAATAAGGCATGTGTCTAGTGTTATGTAAAAACAATCTCTGTTTTAATTTAAACAAACACTTAAAATCAAAACACATATAAAAGGCTCCGAGTAGGCGAGATTTTCCCTGTGGTATAAACTGAGTCCAAAAAACGTCCTTGGAAGTCCAGAGCACTGGTAGGCAGACACCAACGCGTTTCGGGACATCAAAGTCCCTTTTTCAAGGTAGTATGTCTCCAGTGCTAACTTAGTGTCTTTATATAAGGTGTGCAATTAGTGAAATGGCCTCCTGTAAAGCACTTCCTGTCCGCCGATTACCGGAACCGGAAGTGACACTCCTGTGCGTTCCACCCACCGACCGGAAGTGATCCTGCGTCCGCCGGAACCGGAAATGACGTTTCTTTTTTTTTATTATTAGTGTGTCCATAGAAGTTGCTGAATTGAAAGTTCAAATACAACTTATTGTAGATGTTCATCTTGGTATTGGCCTCAGTACCGGTACATAGAAAAGATAGAAATAGAGATAATGAGCAAACAATAAAGTTATCAAAAGGGGGGGCTAAAAATGAATTAAGGAATTTTAATCTTTAGAGGAACCATTTGATTTCAAAATCCCTGTTTTGTTAGGCGCCGGGGTCCGCTCGTCGGTGCGGCCCGGCGCCTAGCAACCAGGGACGCCGTACGCGAACAGCCGCCGGCTCCCTGGCAACGCTGGACGCCGGGCGCGCTGAGCCGCACGGACCCTAGCAACGGGGACGCCACTGGCGGACCGTGTTCCCCGTTGCTAGGCTTTAAGGGTTAATGTTTTCTCCTGCTCTCTGGCCGGGTAGCAAGGCAGCTGCACGACATTTATTCTAATCAGCCTTTTGGCAGCTGATTGGAGGACTCCTGGTTAAATACACTGCCAGGGCTTCTCACAGACGCCGGTAATAGCTTCCTGCATGCTGTCTTTGTTTGCTGAGAGTCTGTTCCAGTCTTGCTGTATCCGGTCATTCCAGTATTGGAAGCTCTGAACTCGGAAGTTTGTCATCTAATTCCTGGAGTCCTGACTAATCACCTTATAACATCCAGTGGTGTTCGTGAGTCACGGCCTTGCCGTGTGTTGCGGCTTGTCCGCTTTATTATTTATTATTTATGTTTTGGTGCATTTTGCGGAGGGTTCCGCTTCCACAGGTCCACTCTGGTATCCGGCGGTGCCGGGTAGGAGTATTGGACAAGTGGATTTTGGTTGTCCTTTTCCCTGGCGGGTTTTCCGCACATACTTTAGGTTTTGTCAGTTAGCTTGTAGCCCCTGGCCTGGTTGTTTAGTCAGAGGGCCCCTTGTTATCACCCTGTCTCGGATTTCCCTTTGTCTCCCATTAAGACCTGAGGGGGCATCGGAGTTGGGCAGACTTAATCCGCCCTTCAAACGCGGCTGCCATGGGCTCAAGCAACCATAGTCTCGCAGGGGATTTCTGACAGCACGGGCGAGACAATGGAGTTAGGGCGCCAGGGGCTATTTTCTATTCCCGCTCCCATAACCAGCATTCCCTTCCAGTACTCTGACCATTGCCATGAGATCTCCTCCGGTCAGGAGTACTGGAATCATAACATTATTACCGGCCATACCAAAACCTAAAATTAAACTGGGTTTAATTTTTTCCTTATTCAGTTTTGTAAGAGTTATCGGCCTCATGAATCCCACAGGTTTAGGGCCAAATCCTGGTCAGCTCCTAGTCAGCCAGATTCAAGAACTTACTCAGATGTTTCAGGATCTTTCCCTTCGGGTGAAGTCGCAGGAAGATCTTTTACGAACTTCCCCGAGGGTAGTCCCTGAACCAAAAATGCACTTGCCTGACCATTTTTCTGGTGATAGGAAGGAGTTTTTTAATTTTAAAGAATCATGTAAACTTTATTTTCGGTTAAGACCGATCTCCTCAGGTACTGAATCTCAGCGGGTCGGAATTATTATTTCTTTGCTCCAGCGAGATCCTCAGACCTGGGCATTCGGTTTAAAAGTAGAGGATCCGGCGTTGTCATCAGTAGACGCCTTTTTTGGGTCTTTAGGGCTTTTGTATGATGACCCTGATAGAGAGGCATCCGCTGAGAGTCAGTTACGCACTCTCAGACAGGGTAGAAATCCTGCAGAAGTTTTTTGTACAGAGTTTCGCCGTTGGTCGAACGACTGTGGCTGGAATGACCCAGCCCTGCGCAGTCAGTTTCGCCTCGGCTTATCAGAGTCTATAAAAGACAGTCTCCTTCAGTATCCCGCTCCTGAGACTCTCGATAAACTCATGGAGCTTTCTATTAAGATTGATCGTCGTCTCAGAGAGCGGAGGGCTGAAAAAAGAGCACCTGTCAGGTCTACTCCATGTGTATTTTCCATTCCTGAGGACGTAGAGAAGCCCATGCAGATGGGTCTCTCCCGGCTGTCTCCAGAAGAAAGAGCCAGAAGGCAAAACTCTGGTCTTTGTTTGTACTGTGGGGGTAAGGGACATTTTGCCCGTAATTGTCCGATCAAGTCAGGAAAACGCCTCGACCAAGTGAATTGTGAGGGGGTTCACTTTGGTCTGCAGCTTATCTCCTCGAAGAACTCCCTTTTAGTCCCAGCTAAAGTTTCCTTTGGCAGCCTCTGTTCCTCGGTGTCGGCTTTTGTTGACAGTGGAGCTGCAGGGAACTTTATGGACTTAACGTGGGCCAAGGCCTTAGGTATTCCTCAGTTAGCCTTGGGTAGGTGTATCACCATGCATGGTTTAGAAGGGAGTCCCTTGTCCAATGGGGTTATTTCCCTCTGTACACCCCCTGTACTACTTACGGTAGGAGCTCTTCATTCCGAAAAGATCGAGTTTTTCCTTACCCATTGCCAAGCAGTTCCAGTGGTTCTGGGTCACCCTTGGCTGGCCTTTCATAATCCCACCATTGATTGGCAGTCAGGGGAGATTTCACAATGGGGTACCATCTGTAATAAGGAATGTATTACGTTTCCCATCAGAATAGCTGCTGCCATTCCCGAACTCATTCCCGTGGAATACCAGGACTTTGTTGATTTGTTTTCCAAGGGCAATGCAGACATTCTGCCTCCCCATCGGCCTTATGATTGTGCTATTGAGCTAATTCCTGGTGCCACATTGCCAAAGGGAAGGTTATATGCATTATCCGGGCCAGAAACTGCGGCCATGAATGAGTATGTTAAGGAGAGCCTAGGGAAAGGATTTATCAGGCCATCTAAATCCCCTTTAAGTGCAGGCTTCTTCTTTGTGGAGAAAAAAGACGGATCACTCAGACCTTGCATTGACTTTAGAGCCCTGAATAAGATCTCAGTTAAAAATACTTACCCTCTGCCGCTGATTTCTGTCCTCTTTGATCAGCTGCGTTCGGCTGTGATTTTTTCTAAAATTGACCTGAGGGGAGCGTATAACCTCATCCGAATCAAGTCGGGAGATGAGTGGAAGACGGCTTTCAGTACTCAGTCGGGTCACTACGAGTATCTGGTGATGCCGTTCGGCTTGTCTAACGCTCCGGCAGTATTCCAGGATCTCATTAACGATGTGCTCCGTGATTTTCTAGGAAGATTCGTGGTCGTTTACTTAGACGACATCCTGATCTATTCTGAATCAATTGAACAACATGTTACCCAGGTGCGTCAGGTTCTTCAAAAATTACGTGAAAATCATCTATATGCCAAGCTGGAGAAGTGTGAGTTTCATGTCACGGAGGTATCCTTTTTAGGGTACATTATTTCCCCTCGGGGATTCTGCATGGAACCTAAGAAGCTCCAAGCCATCCTTAGCTGGGCGCAACCCACCAATTTAAAAGCAGTTCAGCGCTTTTTAGGGTTTGCAAATTATTATAGAAGATTTATTCATTCTTTTTCCGACCTGGTTGCTCCCATTGTTGCACTGACTAAGAAGGGAGCGGATCCTACCAACTGGTCACATGAAGCCGAGTTATCCTTTCAGGCCTTGAAACAAGCTTTTGTCTCAGCTCCAGTCCTCAGACATCCCAACCCAGAATTGCCCTTCATTGTTGAGGTTGATGCCTCGGAGGTTGGAGTGGGGGCTATCCTATCTCAGAAGGATCCGGACACTCTGGAACTACATCCTTGTGCCTTTATGTCCAGGAAATTCTCATCCGCTGAATCCAACTACGATGTTGGTAACCGGGAGTTACTGGCTATTAAATGGGCTTTCGAGGAGTGGAGGCATTGGCTTGAGGGAGCAACACATACCATTTCAGTATTGACTGACCATAAGAATCTGCAATACATCGAATCAGCTAAGCGGCTGAATGCCCGGCAGGCTCGTTGGGCTTTGTTCTTTACTCGTTTCAAATTTATTATAACTTTCAGGCCAGGTTCCAAGAATACCAAGGCAGATGCTCTGTCACGCAGTTTTCTTCCGGTTCATGATAACAGTCCTGTTACTCCCATACTTCCATCTTCAGTCATTTGGGCAGGCCTCACACAAGATTTATTTACCCAGTTAAAACAGCTTCAACACCAAGCTCCTGGAAATACTCCTGCTGGTCGTCTTTACGTCCCTGAGTTCTTGAGAGCTACTGTTTTGACTGAGTTCCATGATAACAAAGTTTCCGGGCATCCGGGGATCTCTAAGACATTGGAGTTAGTCTCCCGCTCAGTATGGTGGCCTGGTCTTTCTAAAGACGTTAAGGAGTTTGTTTCTTCATGTCAGGTTTGTGCACAGCATAAGGTTCCCCGTTCCTTGCCTATCGGGCAACTTATGCCCTTGAATGTCCCTCTCAGGCCATGGTCTCATATTTCCATGGATTTTGTGGTGGACCTTCCCCTTTCAGCTGGATGCAGAGTCATTTGGGTGGTAGTAGACCGTTTTAGCAAGATGGCTCATTTCATTGCCCTTCCCCGACTGCCATCTGCCCAAGGATTGGCAGTGTTGTTTCTCCGCCATGTTTTCAGACTTCATGGGTTGCCCACTGATATTGTTTCTGATCGGGGTCCACAATTCATTGCACAATTTTGGAAGTGTTTCTGTGCTTCATTAAAGATGAGATTATCATTAACATCTGGTTACCACCCACAGTCCAACGGGCAAACCGAGCGAGTTAACCAATCATTGAAACAGTATTTGCGTTTGTATTCAGCTAAACTCCAGAATGATTGGTCCGAGTTTCTTCCATTGGCGGAGTTTGCTTACAATAATTCTTGTCATTCCTCCACCAACGTGTCTCCATTCTTTTCAGTTTTTGGTTTTCACCCCAGAGCTAATTCTTTTTTTCAACATTCCTCAGTTTCCTCGCTAACCTTAACCTCCCATCTCAGAGCCATTTGGAAAAAAGTGCACCTTGCTCTCAGAAAAGCGGCCTTTCGAGAGAAAAATTTTTCTGATCGGCTCCGACGTCCTTGCAGTTTTAAGGTGGGAGATAGGGTATGGTTGTCGACTCGTAACATTAGACTTCGACAATCTTCAGCAAGGTTGGGACCCAAATTTATTGGACCATTTCATATCATTAAAAAAGTTAACCCAGTTGCTTTCCGGTTACGTTTACCAAAATCTCTTCGGATTGGTAATACGTTTCATTGCTCCCTGTTGAAGCCATACATTTCTTCCAATAAATTTCCTCGGAAGATCTCTCAGGGAAGATCTCCAGTGGATGTACAGGGGCAACAGGAGTTCCTGGTGGAGAAGGTTCTCGATTCCAAGTTGTCCAGGGGCCGGCTCTATTTTCTGGTTCACTGGAGAGGTTATGGTCCAGAGGAAAGGTCCTGGGTCCTGGATAAGGATCTTCATGCCCCAAGGCTCAAGAGGGCATTTTTTCGGGAGTTTCCTTGGAAGCCTGGCTTTAGGGGTTCCTTGACCCCTCCTCAAGGGGGGGGTACTGTTAGGCGCCGGGGTCCGCTCGTCGGTGCGGCCCGGCGCCTAGCAACCAGGGACGCCGTACGCGAACAGCCGCCGGCTCCCTGGCAACGCTGGACGCCGGGCGCGCTGAGCCGCACGGACCCTAGCAACGGGGACGCCACTGGCGGACCGTGTTCCCCGTTGCTAGGCTTTAAGGGTTAATGTTTTCTCCTGCTCTCTGGCCGGGTAGCAAGGCAGCTGCACGGCATTTATTCTAATCAGCCTTTTGGCAGCTGATTGGAGGACTCCTGGTTAAATACACTCCCAGGGCTTCTCACAGACGCCGATAATAGCTTCCTGCATGCTGTCTTTGTTTGCTGAGAGTCTGTTCCAGTCTTGCTGTATCCGGTCATTCCAGTATTGGAAGCTCTGAACTCGGAAGTTTGTCATCTAATTCCTGGAGTCCTGACTAATCACCTTATAACATCCAGTGGTGTTCGTGAGTCACGGCCTTGCCGTGTGTTGCGGCTTGTCCGCTTTATTATTTATTATTTATGTTTTGGTGCATTTTGCGGAGGGTTCCGCTTCCACAGGTCCACTCTGGTATCCGGCGGTGCCGGGTAGGAGTATTGGACAAGTGGATTTTGGTTGTCCTTTTCCCTGGCGGGTTTCCGCACATACTTTAGGTTTTGTCAGTTAGCTTGTAGCCCCTGGCCTGGTTGTTTAGTCAGAGGGCCCCTTGTTATCACCCTGTCTCGGATTTCCCTTTGTCTCCCATTAAGACCTGAGGGGGCATCGGAGTTTGGCAGACTTAATCCGCCCTTCAAACGCGGCTGCCATGGGCTCAAGCAACCATAGTCTCGCAGGGGATTTCTGACAGCACGGGCGAGACAACGGAGTTAGGGCGCCAGGGGCTATTTTCTATTCCCGCTCCCATAACCAGCATTCCCTTCCAGTACTCTGACCATTGCCATGAGATCTCCTCCGGTCAGGAGTACTGGAATCATAACATGTTTAGACCAGTGGGAAAGAGGGTTTGTAAATTAAATATGGTTTTCATTTCGGCTTTCGCGAGATTTGTCTCCAAATTGCGGTTCTTCCACGTGGCTTTAATGTGGCGCAGACCTATAAAGTTGGAAATGGAGTTTATGGAACATTGATGTTCAATTCTAAAATGTTCTGACAAGTGGTGAGTTGTAAGACCTTTTTTGATGTTCCGCAAATGTTCCCCTATTCTGGTTTTTAATGATCTTGACGTCCTGCCGACATATGTTTTCCCACATTTACATGTAATCATATAGACTACGTTGGTGGTGTTGCAGGTAATGAAGTCACAAATTTTCATCTTGGTGCCATTGACTTTGACTTCAGTAAATTTGGATTTTTCAGATTTGATGTTTCTACACCCAATGCATGTCCCACATCGGTGGAAACCAGATGTTCTTAAGGGATTTGATGTTTTAAAGGGTAGCGCACTTCTCACCAAATGGTTTCTTAAATTCGGAGCCTTGCGGTAAACGAATTTTGGTGTAGATGGGATGATTTTCTTCAGGATAGTCATCTTGCAATATGTGCCAATGTTTTTTTATGACTTGTTCGAATAGTTTGTGGTCTGAATCAAAATTGGAAAAGAATGCCAGCTGTGTCTCCTTGAGGGCATTCGGGGGCTTTATCTGGTCCTCTATTAATGTAGATCTTTCTATTGACATCGTTTGTTGTGCAGATTGTTCGATATCTTCTCATTTATATCCCTTCTCCAAGAACAACTTTTTGAGACTCTGTATTTGGGATTCACACATGGGAAGTTCACTACAGTTTCTTCTTGTTCTTATGAACTGCCCCTTGGGGATCCCTTTCAACCAATTGATATGATGTTCACTGTTTATTGCTATGTAGTTCTGCGTATCAGTAGGTTTGTGATATGTCCTTGTGTGAACTGATCCAGTTTTGATGTAAATTTAAAGTTCCAAGAAATTGCTTTTGTTTTGACTGATTGAAAAGGTAAATAATATATTGTTGTCATTGTTGTTCAGAGATGTACAAAAAGATTCTAGTTCTTCTCTTTATCCCGTCCAAGTGAAAATTACATTATCAATATATCGACCCCAATCGTTAAGTTGTTCACCCCAAGTTACGCCTGGGTAGATGGTGATGGATTCCCAATAAGCCATAAACAGGTTGGCGTAACTTGGGGCAAATCGAGTGCCCATAGCGGTGCCTTTGCTTTGAAGAAAGTATTCTCCATTGAAGAAGAAGAAGTTATTCATGAGGATGAAGTTGATGGCTTCTAAAATGAAACTTTTCCTTTCTTCCGTGTATTGGGTCTGGTCAAGGAACCACTTAATTGCTTTGAGGCCATCCTCATGCTTGATGATGGTGTAAAGTGAACAGACATCAGCTGTTACCAGAAAGGTGTTCACTTTCCAATTGATCCTTTGTACTCTCCTAATTGCGTCTCTGGTGTCTTTAATGAAGGAAGGAGTTTGAATAACAGAGGGTTGTAATAAACGATCTACCATTGCTGATAGATTAGATGTTAAGCTGCCCGTTCCGGTAATTATAGGTCGTCCGGGAGGTGTAGTGAGGCTCTTGTGTACTTTTGGCAGGACGTAGATGGTGGGTGTAACAGGATTCTCTATGTTGAGGTATTCAAATTCACCCTTGGATATGCCACCAGATTCTAGATGTTTGTTAAGAAGTTTCTCAAAATTGTTCTTGATTCGTATGGATGGGTCAGTTTTTAATTTTTGATATGTTGTTGTGTCGGATAATTGTCTCATGATTTCTTGAATGTAATCAGACAAATTAAGGATGGCCACACCCCAACCCTTATCACAGGGTTTTATGACGATAGATTCATCTTTACTCAAAGTGGTGATTGCTTGTCGCTCTTTCCGACTGAGGTTCCAGCGTGGATGACGTTTCTTGGTTTCTATTTTCCGGAACTCTTCGGTGGTTAATTTTTGGAATGTATCTATAAAGCTCCCTTTAATATGGGTCGGATAGAATGTGGATTTCTTCTTGAAGAGTGGTATTTCTTCTTGATCTTGGTGAGATTCTTGTGTGTTTTCTGATTTCTTCATCTCAAAGAATTTTTTGAGGGTTACCTTCCTTGTGAATTTTTCCAGATCAATATATTTGTCAAAGGCCTTTGATGATGTGGTGGGGGCATATTTTAGGCCTTTTTCTAAGACCCTTGTCTCTTCCTCTGTAAGAATACGGTTACTGAGATTGAAGATGATTTGTTTTCTTTCTTCTGTTGCAATGTTCGCAATACTTTCTCCTTTCTTCTTTTTCTTTTTCTTAACCAATTTTCCTGCCCTTTTTCCCCTTTTCCTTCGAATCGTGTTCTTTTGTTTTTGTTTTTGGTTAGGTATCAGATCCTCGTTGAACCTCTCCTCTGTTCCTGAAAAGGGGGTTCTGTACGAAACTCTCTATTACGATATGAATCAGTTCTGTCTGTCCTTGTTCCTCTATCGTCTCTTCTTGATGGGCCTTCTCTTTGTTCTCTTGGGGGTAAAGGTTTGTCTTTTCGCTCTGGAGTAGGCCAACGATCGATCGTCCATTCCTTTCTGCGAGGTGACAGGTACCTTGCTCTAGATCTGTGGAGATCTAGTGGTGATCTCTCTCTCCTACTTTGGTCCCTGTTATTCCTGTATTCACGTCTTCTACCAGCTTCTGGTCGGGTATTGTATTCTCTTTCACTATAATTATTCCACATCGGTCTCCTTCTTTCATATTCCTTTGGATATCTGTAAATATTAACCCTTCTCTCCCATGGTGTCCTCCGTGGTCTATACCTGTGTTCTTGGTGATTCCACCTCTTGTTCCATCCTATTGATCTTTCTCTAACCGGCCTGTGAATATTGTTGGAATCTTTTTGTGGTACGGCAGTGGAATTGGTGGATGGATCTGAGGGTGGTGGTTTGGGTTTTCTTGTTTTGGAGATTCCAAAGCGATATAAGTCACAGTCTCTTTGGAGTTTTTTCTGTTTCTTTTTAATTAACTCCTTGGTATTCTGTTCCATCTTTACTGCTAGTTCTTTCTCCAGTTGTTCAAACTTCTTTAATTTTGTAAAAGGTTCAATGATAGACTGGAATGATTCGATCCTATCTTTTGTTTCTTTTAATTTATTTGTTCTTTCTTTTAGAATAAGATCGATGAGTGAAAAAGAACAAGTGTCCAATATGGTGGACCATTCTTTGATGAATTCTTCTGAGGTGTCTACAAAAGATGGCTGTTTGTCTATCCGGAGTCCTTTTGGGATTAATTGTTCTACTTTGTATTTTTCTAGAGTTGCAATTTCCCACCACAGACGGTTTTCTTTTAGAAGCCAATCTGTAACTCTGTGCATAATGGTCTCTAAATTTTCGTCATTAGTGACAAACTCATCTTTGTTGTAATGGACACCAAAAGCTTCTTTGATTTCATAATTTCTTCGTTTTATGTGTTGTAACATACTGCAGCAGTAACTTCCTCAGTGAGGGGAAGAGTGAATTGTCAAAATGGGGTTGAGGTAGAAAAACTGCGCTGTATAGACTTTAGCTGGCCTAGGGGTGGTCACAGGGCTCCCCTGTTGAGCCCAAAAATAGAAATGGATATATGCAATACAGAAAGAGGACTACTCCTGATTGGCGCTTGTCAGATAACACCCACATAAAACATTATGATTGAGCCATGATTGGTAGAAAATAAGGCATGTGTCTAGTGTTATGTAAAAATAATCTCTGTTTTAATTTAAACAAACACTTAAAATCAAAACACATATAAAATGGAAGTAGATAACACAGAGAATCCTACCAAGATGGTGGCCGGAGCCGCAGGTGTTATATGCAAGGTATACCCAGGAAAGATACCCTGCATAAGGCTCCGAGTATGCGAGATTTTCCCTGTGGTATAAACTGAGTCCAAAAAACGTCCTTGGAAGTCCAGAGCACTGGTAGGCAGACACCAACGCGTTTCGGGACATCAAAGTCCCTTTTTCAAGGTAGTATGTCTCCAGTGCTAACTTAGTGTCTTTATATAAGGTGTGCAATTAGTGAAATGGCCTCCTGTAAAGCACTTCCTGTCCGCCGATTACCGGAACCGGAAGTGACACTCCTGTGCGTTCCACCCGCCGACCGGAAGTGATCTTGCGTCCGCCGGAACCGGAAATGACGTTTTTTTTTTTTTTTTTAGTGTGTCCATAGAAGTTGCTGAATTAAAAGTTCAAATACAACTTATTGTAGATGTTCATCTTGGTATTGGCCTCAGTACCGGTACATAGAAAAGATAGAAATAGAGATAATGAGCAAACAATAAAGTTATCAAAAGGGGGGGCTAAAAATGAATTAAGGAATTTTAATCTTTAGAGGAACCATTTGATTTCAAAATCCCTGTTTAGACCAGTGGGAAAGAGGGTTTGTAAATTAAATATGGTTTTCATTTCGGCTTTCGCGAGATTTGTCTCCAAATTGCGGTTCTTCCACGTGGCTTTAATGTGGCGCAGACCTATAAAGTTGGAAATGGAGTTTATGGAACATTGATGTTCAATTCTAAAATGTTCTGACAAGTGGTGAGTTGTAAGACCTTTTTTGATGTTACGCAAATGTTCCCCTATTCTGGTTTTTAATGATCTCGACGTCCTGCCGACATATGTTTTCCCACATTTACATGTAATCATATAGACTACGTTGGTGGTGTTGCAGGTAATGAAGTCACAAATTTTCATCTTGGTGCCATTGACTTTGACTTCAGTAAATTTGGATTTTTCAGATTTGATGTTTCTACACCCAATGCATGTCCCACATCGGTGGAAACCAGATGTTCTTATGGGATTTGATGTTTTAAAGGGTAGCGCACTTCTCACCAAATGGTTTCTTAAATTCGGAGCCTTGCGGTAAACGAATTTTGGTGTAGATGGGATGATTTTCTTCAGGATAGGGTCACCTTGCAATATGTGCCAATGTTTTTTTATGACTTGTTCGAATAGTTTGTGGTCTGAATCAAAATTGGAAAAGAATGCCAGCTGTGTCTCCTTGAGGGCATTCGGGGGCTTTATCTGGTCCTCTATTAATGTAGATCTTTCTATTGACATCGTTTGTTGTGCAGATTGTTCGATATCTTCTAATTTATATCCCTTCTCCAAGAACAACTTTTTGAGACTCTGTATTTGGGATTCACACATGGGAAGTTCACTACAGTTTCTTCTTGTTCTTATGAACTGCCCCTTGGGGATCCCTTTCAACCAATTGATATGATGTTCACTGTTTATTGCTATGTAGTTCTGCATATCAGTAGGTTTGTTATATGTCCTTGTGTGAACTGATCCAGTTTTGATGTAAATTTGAAGGTCCAAGAAATTGATTTTGTTTTGACTGATTGAAAAGGTAAATAATATATTGTTGTCATTGTTGTTCAGAGATGTACAAAAAGATTCTAGTTCTTCTCTTTATCCCGTCCAAGTGAAAATTACATCATTAATATATCGACCCCAATCGTTAAGTTGTTCACCCCAAGTTACGCCTGGGTAGATGGTGATGGATTCCCAATAAGCCATAAACAGGTTGGCGTAACTTGGGGCAAATCGAGTGCCCATAGCGGTGCCTTTGCTTTGAAGAAAGTATTCTCCATTGAAGAAGAAGAAGTTATTCATGAGGATGAAGTTGATGGCTTCTAAAATGAAACTTTTCCTTTCTTCCGTGTATTGGGTCTTGTCAAGGAACCACTTAATTGCTTTGAGGCCATCCTCATGCTTGATGATGGTGTAAAGTGAACAGACATCAGCTGTTACCAGAAAGGTGTTCACTTTCCAATTGATCCTTTGTACTCTCCTAATTGCGTCTCTGGTGTCTTTAATGAAGGAAGGAGTTTGAATAACAGAGGGTTGTAATAAACGATCTACCATTGCTGATAGATTAGATGTTAAGCTGCCCGTTCCGGTAATTATAGGTCGTCCGGGAGGTGTAGTGAGGCTCTTGTGTACTTTTGGCAGGACGTAGATGGTGGGTGTAACAGGATTCTCTATGTTGAGGTATTCAAATTCACCCTTGGATATGCCACCAGATTCTAGATGTTTGTTAAGAAGTTTCTCAAAATTGTTCTTGATTCGTATGGATGGGTCAGTTTTTAATTTTTGATATGTTGTTGTGTCGGATAATTGTCTCATGATTTCTTGAATGTAATCAGACAAATTAAGGATGGCCACACCCTCACCCTTATCACAGGGTTTTATGACGATAGATTCATCTTTACTCAAAGTGGTGATTGCTTGTCGCTCTTTCCGACTGAGGTTCCAGCGTGGATGACGTTTCTTGGTTTCTATTTTCCGGAACTCTTCGGTGGTTAATTTTTGGAATGTATCTATAAAGCTCCCTTTAATATGGGCCGGATAGAATGTGGATTTCTTCTTGAAGAGTGGTATTTCTTCTTGATCTTGGTGAGATTCTTGTGTGTTTTCTGATTTCTTCATCTCAAAGAATTTTTTGAGGGTTACCTTTCTTGTGAATTTTTCCAGATCAATATATTTGTCAAAGGCCTTTGATGATGTGGTGGGGGCATATTTTAGGTCTTTTTCTAAGACCCTTGTCTCTTCCTCTGTAAGAATACGGTTACTGAGATTGAAGATGATTTGTTTTCTTTCTTCTGTTGCAATGTTCGCAATACTTTCTCCTTTCTTCTTTTTCTTTTTCTTTTTGTTTTTCTTAACCAATTTTCCTGCCCTTTTTCCCCTTTTCCTTCGAATCGTGTTATTTTGTTTTTGGTTAGGTATCAGATCCTCGTTGAACCTCTCCTCTGTTCCTGAAAAGGGGGTTCTGTACGAAACTCTCTATTACGATATGAATCAGTTCTGTCTGTCCTTGTTCCTCTATCGTCTCTTCTTGATGGGCCTTTTCTTTGTTCTCTTGGGGGTAGAGGTTTGTCTTTTCGCTCTGGAGTAGGCCAACGATCGATCGTCCATTCCTTTCTGCGAGGTGACAGGTACCTTGCTCTAGATCTGTGGAGATCTAGTGGTGATCTCTCTCTCCTACTTTGGTCCCTGTTATTCCTGTATTCACGTCTTCTACCAGCTTCTGGTCGGGTATTGTATTCTCTTTCACTATAATTATTCCACATCGGTCTCCTTCTTTCATATTCCTTTGGATATCTGTAAATATTAACCCTTCTCTCCCATGGTGTCCTCCGTGGTCTATACCTGTGTTCTTGGTGATTCCACCTCTTGTTCCATCCTATTGATCTTTCTCTAACCGGCCTGTGAATATTGTTGGAATCTTTTTGTGGTACGGCAGTGTTATCTGACAAGCGCCAATCAGGAGTAGTCCTCTTTCTGTATTGCATATATCCATTTCTATTTTTGGGCTCAACAGGGGAGCCCTGTGACCACCCCTAGGCCAGCTAAAGTCTATACAGCGCAGTTTTACTTCCTCAACCCCATTTTGACAATTCACTCTTCCCCTCACTGAGGAAGTTACTGCTGCAGTATGTTACAACACATAAAACGAAGAAATTATGAAATCAAAGAAGCTTTTGGTGTCCATTACAACAAAGATGAGTTTGTCACTAATGACGAAAATTTAGAGACCATTATGCACAGAGTTACAGATTGGCTTCTAAAAGAAAACCGTCTGTGGTGGGAAATTGCAACTCTAGAAAAATACAAAGTAGAACAATTAATCCCAAAAGGACTCCGGATAGACAAACAGCCATCTTTTGTAGACACCTCAGAAGAATTCATCAAAGAATGGTCCACCATATTGGACACTTGTTCTTTTTCACTCATCGATCTTATTCTAAAAGAAAGAACAAATAAATTAAAAGAAACAAAAGATAGGATCGAATCATTCCTGTCTATCATTGAACCTTTTACAAAATTAAAGAAGTTTGAAGAACTGGAGAAAGAACTAGCAGTAAAGATGGAACAGAATACCAAGGAGTTAATTAAAAAGAAACAGAAAAAACTCCAAAGAGACTGTGACTTATATCGCTTTGGAATTTCCAAAACAAGAAAACCCAAACCACCACCCTCAGATCCATCCACCAATTCCACTGCCGTACCACAAAAAGATTCCAACAATATTCACAGGCCGGTTAGAGAAAGATCAATAGGATGGAACAAGAGGTGGAATCACCAAGAACACAGGTATAGACCACGGAGGACACCATGGGAGAGAAGGGTTAATATTTACAGATATCCAAAGGAATATGAAAGAAGGAGACCGATGTGGAATAATTATAGTGAAAGAGAATACAATACCCGACCAGAAGCTGGTAGAAGACGTGAATACAGGAATAACAGGGACCAAAGTAGGAGAGAGAGATCACCACTAGATCTCCACAGATCTAGAGCAAGGTACCTGTCACCTCGCAGAAAGGAATGGACGATCGATCGTTGGCCTACTCCAGAGCGAAAAGACAAACCTCTACCCCCAAGAGAACAAAGAAAAGGCCCATCAAGAAGAGACGATAGAGGAACAAGGACAGACAGAACTGATTCATATCGTAATAGAGAGTTTCGTACAGAACCCCCTTTTCAGGAACAGAGGAGAGGTTCAACGAGGATCTGATACCTAACCAAAAACAAAAGAACACGATTCGAAGGAAAAGGGGAAAAAGGGCAGGAAAATTGGTTAAGAAAAACAAAAAGAAAAAGAAAAAGAAGAAAGGAGAAAGTATTGCGAACATTGCAACAGAAGAAAGAAAACAAATCATCTTCAATCTCAGTAACCGTATTCTTACAGAGGAAGAGACAAGGGTCTTAGAAAAAGGCCTAAAATATGCCCCCACCACATCATCAAAGGCCTTTGACAAATATATTGATCTGGAAAAATTCACAAGGAAGGTAACCCTCAAAAAATTCTTTGAGATGAAGAAATCAGAAAACACACAAGAATCTCACCAAGATCAAGAAGAAATACCACTCTTCAAGAAGAAATCCACATTCTATCCGGCCCATATTAAAGGGAGCTTTATAGATACATTCCAAAAATTAACCACCGAAGAGTTCCGGAAAATAGAAACCAAGAAACGTCATCCACGCTGGAACCTCAGTCGGAAAGAGCGACAAGCAATCACCACTTTGAGTAAAGATGAATCTATCGTCATAAAACCCTGTGATAAGGGTGGGGGTGTGGCCATCCTTAATTTGTCTGATTACATTCAAGAAATCATGAGACAATTATCCGACACAACAACATATCAAAAATTAAAAACTGACCCATCCATACGAATCAAGAACAATTTTGAGAAACTTCTTAACAAACATCTAGAATCTGGTGGCATATCCAAGGGTGAATTTGAATACCTCAACATAGAGAATCCTGTTACACCCACCATCTACGTCCTGCCAAAAGTACACAAGAGCCTCACTACACCTCCCGGACGACCTATAATTACCGGAACGGGCAGCTTAACATCTAATCTATCAGCAATGGTAGATCGTTTATTACAACCCTCTGTTATTCAAACTCCTTCCTTCATTAAAGACACCAGAGACGCAATTAGGAGAGTACAAAGGATCAATTGGAAAGTGAACACCTTTCTGGTGACAGCTGATGTCTGTTCACTTTACACCATCATCAAGCATGAGGATGGCCTCAAAGCAATTAAGTGGTTCCTTGACCAGACCCAATACACGGAAGAAAGGAAAAGTTTCATTTTAGAAGCCATCAACTTCATCCTCATGAATAACTTCTTCTTCTTCAATGGAGAATACTTTCTTCAAAGCAAAGGCACCGCTATGGGCACTCGATTTGCCCCAAGTTACGCCAACCTGTTTATGGCTTATTGGGAATCCATCACCATCTACCCAGGCGTAACTTGGGGTGAACAACTTAACGATTGGGGTCGATATATTGATGATGTAATTTTCACTTGGACGGGATAAAGAGAAGAACTAGAATCTTTTTGTACATCTCTGAACAACAATGACAACAATATATTATTTACCTTTTCAATCAGTCAAAACAAAATCAATTTCTTGGACCTTCAAATTTACATCAAAACTGGATCAGTTCACACAAGGACATATCACAAACCTACTGATATGCAGAACTACATAGCAATAAACAGTGAACATCATATCAATTGGTTGAAAGGGATCCCCAAGGGGCAGTTCATAAGAACAAGAAGAAACTGTAGTGAACTTCCCATGTGTGAATCCCAAATACAGAGTCTCAAAAAGTTGTTCTTGGAGAAGGGATATAAATTAGAAGATATCGAACAATCTGCACAACAAACGATGTCAATAGAAAGATCTACATTAATAGAGGACCAGATAAAGCCCCCGAATGCCCTCAAGGAGACACAGCTGGCATTCTTTTCCAATTTTGATTCAGACCACAAACTATTCGAACAAGTCATAAAAAAACATTGGCACATATTGCAAGGTGACCCTATCCTGAAGAAAATCATCCCATCTACACCAAAATTCGTTTACCGCAAGGCTCCGAATTTAAGAAACCATTTGGTGAGAAGTGCGCTACCCTTTAAAACATCAAATCCCATAAGAACATCTGGTTTCCACCGATGTGGGACATTCATTGGGTGTAGAAACATCAAATCTGAAAAATCCAAATTTACTGAAGTCAAAGTCAATGGCACCAAGATGAAAATGTGTGACTTCATTACCTGCAACACCACCAACGTAGTCTATATGATTACATGTAAATGTGGGAAAACATATGTCGGCAGGACGTCGAGATCATTAAAAACCAGAATAGGGGAACATTTGCGTAACATCAAAAAAGGTCTTACAACTCACCACTTGTCAGAACATTTTAGAATTGAACATCAATGTTCCATAAACTCCATGTTCAACTTTATAGGTCTGCGCCACATTAAAGCCACGTGGAAGAACCGCAATTTGGAGACAAATCTCGCGAAAGCCGAAATGAAAACCATATTTAATTTACAAACCCTCTTTCCCACTGGTCTAAACAGGGATTTTGAAATCAAATGGTTCCTCTAAAGATTAAAATTCCTTAATTCATTTTTAGCCCCCCCTTTTGATAACTTTATTGTTTGCTCATTATCTCTATTTCTATCTTTTCTATGTACCGGTACTGAGGCCAATACCAAGATAAACATCTACAATAAGTTGTATTTGAACTTTCAATTCAGCAACTTCTATGGACACACTAAAAAAATAATAATAATATGTCATTTCCGGTTCCGGCGGACGCAAGATCACTTCCGGTCGGCGGGTGGAACGCACAGGAGTGTCACTTCCGGTTCCGGTAATCGGCGGACAGGAAGTGCTTTACAGGAGGCCATTTCACTAATTGCACACCTTATATAAAGACACTAAGTTAGCACTGGAGATATACTACCTTGAAAAAAGGGACTTTGATGTCCCGAAACGCGTTGGTGTCTGCCTACCAGTGCTCTGGACTTCCAAGGACGTTTTTTGGACTCAGTTTATGCCACAGGGAAAATCTCGCCTACCGGAGCCTTATGCAGGGTATCTTTCCCGGGTATACCTTGCATATAACACCTGCGGCTCCGGCCACCATCTTGGTAGGATTCTCTGTGTTATCTACTTCCATTTTATATGTGTTTTGATTTTAAGTGTTTGTTTAAATTAAAACAGAGATTGTTTTTTCTTAACACTAGACACATGCCTTATTTTCTACCAATCATGGCTCAATCATAATGTTTTATGTGGGTGTTATCTGACAAGCGCCAATCAGGAGTAGTCCTCTTTCTGTATTGCAGGCTACGCTTTGTATCACCACTTTCCATAAGAGGCACACAGCTGACAACCTCTTACGGAAACTGAGGCACATCATCACAGAATGGATTACCCCAATTAGACTCTCCTGGGGATTTGTGACATCGGACTATGCCACCAATATTGTGTGTGCATTACATGTGGGCAAATTCCAACACGTCCCATATTTTGCCCATACATTGAATTTGGTGGTGCAGAATTTTTTTTAAAATGAAAGGGGCGTGCAAGAGATGCTGTCGGTGGCCCAAAGAATTGCTGGCCACTTTCGGCATTCAGCCACCGCGTGCCGAAGACTAGAGCACCAGCAAACACTCCTGAACCTGCCCCGCCATCATCTGAAGCAAGAGGTGGTAACGAGGTGGAATTCAACCCTCTATATGCTTCAGAGGATGGAAGAGCAGCAAAAACCCATTCAAGCCTATACATCTGCCTACAATATAGGCAAAGGAGGGGGAATGCACCTGACTCAAGCGCAGTGGAGAATTATTTCAACGTTGTGCAAGGTTCTGCAACCCTTTGAACTTGCCAAACGTGAAGTCAGTTCAGACACTGCCAGCCTGAGTCAGGCTTTTGCAGAAGCAGCTGGAGAGATTGAAGGAGGAGCTAAAATGGAGCGATTCCACTAGGCATGTGGGACTTGTGTATGGAGCCCTTAATTCGCTTAACCAGGATTCACGGGTGGTCAATCTGTTGAAATCAGAGCACTACATTTTGGCCACCATGCTCGATCCTAGGTTTAAAGCCTACATTGTATCTCTCTTTCTGGCAGACACAAGTCTGCACATGTTCAAAGACCTGCTGGTGAGACACTTGTCAACTCAAGCGGAACGTGATCCGTCAACAGCTCCTCCTTCACATTCTCCCGCAAATGGGGCTGCAAGGAAAAGGCTAAGAATTCTGAGCCCACCCGCTGGCGGTGATGCAGGGCAGTCTGGAGTGAGTGCTGACATCTGGTCCAGACTGAAGGACTTGCCAACGATTACTGACATGTCATCTACTGTCACTGCATATGATTCTGTCACCATTGAAAGAATGGTGGAGGATTATATGAGTGACCACATCCAAGTAGGCACATCAGACAGTCCGTACGTATACTGATAGCAAAAAGAGGCAATTTGGAGGCCCTTGCACAAATTGGATTTATTTTACCTAAGTTGCCGCCCCTCCAGTGTGTACTCCGAAAGAGTGTTTAGTGCAGCTGTCACCGTGTCAGCGATCGGCGTACGCGGTTACTTCCAGAAAATGTGGAGAAGATGATGTTCATCAAAATGAATTATAATCTATTCCTCCGTGGAGACATTCACCAGCAATTGCCTACAGAAAGTACGCAGGGACCTGAGATGGTGGATTCCAGTGGGGACGAATTAATACTCTGTGAGGAGGGGTATGTACACAGTGAAAGGGGTGAGGAATCGGAGGATGATGATGAGGTGGACATCTTGCCTATGTAGAGCCAGTTTGAGCAAGGATAGATTGATTGCTTCTTTTTTTGGTGGGGGCCCAAACCAACCAGTCATTTCAGCCACAGTCGTGTGGCAGACCCTGTGGCTGAAATGATGGGTTTGTTAAAGTGTGCATGTCCTGTTTATACAACATAAGGGTGGGTGGGAGGGCCCAAGGACAATTCCATCTTGCACCTCTTTTTTTATTTTTTATCTTTGCATCATGTGATGTTTGGGGCCAATTTTTTGAAGTGCCATCCTGTCTGACACTGCAGTGCCACTCCTAGATGGGCCAGGTGGAAATGAGTGGAAATTATGGTTATTGAGGTTAATAATTTCATAGGATCAAAATTGCCCCCAAATTCTATGATTTAAGCTATTTTTGAGGGTTTTTTTAAAAAAAAACCACCCGAATCCAAAACACACCCGAATCCGACAAAAAATTGTTCATGGAGGTTTTGCCAAAACACGTCCGAATCCAAAACACGGCCGCGGAACCGAATCCAAAACCAAAACATAAAACCCGAAAAATTTCCGGTGCACCATCAGTGGTGTGACATCTGTTTGTATGGGGGTGCTGGCTGCTGATTTAGAAGCTTCGTCTGCCCGGCTGTTACCAAGTGACACTGGGTCTTGACTGTAAGTGTGGGCTTTGCACTTGATAACAGCCACTCTGTCAGGTTCCTGTATCGCTGTTAGAAGTCTTTTTATGTGGGATGCATGCGCTACAGGTGTGCCAGCTGCCGTCATGAAATTTATGAGGCGCCATAGGGCCCCGAAATCATGCACTACTCCAAAGGCATACCTAGAATCTGTGTCGATATTGGCTGACTTACCCTTAGCAAATTCACACGCTCTGGTTAGGGCGACCAGCTCAGCAACTTGTGCTGAGTGCGGTGGGCCTAGGGGTTCAGCTTCTATGATACCTCTGTCATCTACGACTGCGTATCCCGTACACAAGTCTCCCGAGTCCGTCTGTCTGTGGCAACTACCGTCAGTGTAAAAAGTAAAATCTATGCCTTCCAGTGGGTTGTCACTAATGTCAGGTCTTGCAGTGAAAGTTTGGTTCAGATATTCCATACAATCATGTGTGTCAGTGTCTGTACTAAATCCTCCTTTACCATCATTCTCATCCTCCACCCTTTGTGCCTGTCTAGGCATACCTGGGAGGTAAGTTGCAGGATTTAGTGCGCTGCATCTTTTTTTTGGTGATGTTTACAGGAGCCATTAGTGCTAATTCCCACCTTGTAAACCGTGCTGATGAGACATGTCTGATTTGGGCAGAATTCAGCAAGGCTGACACTGCATGAGGTGTATGGATGGTCAGGTTGTGTCCTAACACTACATCTTCGCTTTTACTCACTAGCAAGGCCATCGCTGCAACACTTCGCAAGCATGTGGGGAGAGATCGTGCTACGGTGTCCAACTGTGCACTGTAGTAAGCTACCGGCCTGCTGGCATCACCATGTCTCTGGGTTAGGACACCTGCTGCGCACCCAGCACTTTCCATACCGTACAATTCAAAGGGTTTCCCATAATCTGGCATGCCTAATGCAGGTGCCTGTGATAGGCATTGTTTAAGTCTCTCAAATGCCAGTTCGGACTCGTCTGTATGAAAGATCCGATCTGGTTTGTTCGAGGAGACCATTTCCTGCAAAGGTAAAGCCAATATGGAGAACCCTGGGATCCAGTTTCGGCAGTACCCACACATTCCAAGGAATGTGCGGATCTGCTGCTGGGTTTGTGGCAGAGTCATCTCGCGAATCGCCTGTATTCTATCAGCGGTGAGGTGTCTCAGTCCTTGTGTCAAGCAATGTCCCAAATATTTTACCTTGGTCTGGCACAACTGTAACTTATCCTTTGAAACCTTGTGTCCCGTATCAGAAAGGTGAAACAGAAGCTGTTTCGTATCTTTCAAGGATGCTTCGAGTGAATCAGAACACAGCAATAAGTCATCTACATACTGTATTAATACTGATCCGCTCTCAGGTTGAAAGGATTGTAAACAGTCTTGCAAAGCCTGGGAGAAAATACTTGGGCTGTCAATGAAACCTTGGGGTAAGCGAGTCCAGGTGTACTGTACTCCCCTGTATGTAAATGCAAACAAGTATTGGCTGTCAGGGTGCAGAGGGACCAAAAAGAAGGCAGAACAGAGGTCAATGACAGTGAAAAATTTAGCAGTAGGGGGAATTTGCATGAGGATGACAGCTGGATTTGGCACTACGGAGAATTGGCTCTCAACTATTTTGTTTATCCCCCTTAGATCCTGTACTAGCCTGTAACCCCTTCCCCCACTCTTTTTCACAGGGAAGATGGGACTATTGGCCGTGCTGGACGTCCTAACTAGGATGCCCTGTTGTAGCAAGCGCTCTATGACTGGGTAAACTCCTAATTCCACCTCTGGCTTCAGAGGATACTGTGGGATTTTTGGAGCTCTCCTACCATCTTTTACTTGAACTACTACAGGAGCTACATTTACCATCAATCCAGTGTCTTGTCCATCTTTGGTCCAGAGGGGTTCCGGTATCTGGGAGATCATTTCCTATACCTTGGATGGACACATGTCTATAACAGCAGAGTGTGACATTAACCTTTGTGGGGTGTCTAACATATCCTGCACTTCCTGAACGTGATTCTCGGGTATATCTAAGAAGACACCCTCAGGAGTACAATATATGACACACCTCATCTTACACAATAAATCTCTCCCAAGTAGATTAGTCGGAGCCGATGCAGCTAGCAAAAATGAATGCTTGGTTTGCAAAGGCCCTATCGTAATCTTCGCTGGTCTTCTCAAAGGGTAGTGTTGCACTATTCCTGTTACCCCCATTGCTGAAATTGTTTTACCCGTGGTTTTCATACCGTCCGTTGAATTTAACACTGACCTGGCCACCCCTGTATCTACAAAGAAAGGTAGTGATCTACCAGCTGCATCAACCGTAACCTCGGGTTCATTTCCAAGGCTAGCAATTAACTTCTCTGGCTGCAGACTACAGGTGTGGCCTAACCCCTTTTGTATGTTGTGACCCTCCCGCAGCGCGCTGGCAGCTACAATATGTGAGGGGGGTAGCTGAGAATTTCCAGAGGTCTGCCAGTCCCTCCTAGGTGGGTACCTCCTAGTTTCCCCTGCATGTGGCTCATAACTCCTCCTATGTGGTCCCTGATCCCAATTACGTGTGTTATACTGTGGGTCATGTTCTGGTCTAGGGGGTCGATATACCTTGTGTGTATTTTTAAAATTACAGTTCTGCGCGTAATGTCCTTCCCTTTGGCAGTTATAACATTTTACTACATACGACTTACCATCAGGGGTCTGGGGTTTTGGCTGACGTGGCTTTGTTGTCAGGGCTTTTATACTTACTGTCATCAGCTTATCCCCCTGTGACTCCCTGTGCCTAATGATGTTCCGATCATGCTCGATAGCGGACTCTCTTAATGCAGCCACCAAGGTACCTCTCCAGTTAGGTTGAGTGGTTTGTACCCTTGTTCTCAACGTTTCTTTCAACCCGTCCATTAATACAGACACCGCTACCTCTCTATGATGTACATTTTCCTTAATGTCCTCGACCCCAGTGTATCTAGCCATTTCCTGCAGTGCTCAATGGAAATATTCAGAGGCAGTTTCACCTTCTTTTTGTCTTATTGAGAAGATTTTATTCCACTTGACAACAGTAGGGAAATATACTCCTAATTGCAGATTGATCTGTCGTACATTCTCCTGAGTGTATTCATCAGTGAGAGGTACTTCTGCGTCTAATTTACAATCAGTGATGAATTTTGCAGGGTCAATATTAGAGGGTAAACATGACCGTAGCACTGTTCGCCAGTCTTTGTTTGTGGGTTCAGTGGCGATACCTAATTCTCTAACAAACCTCTGACATGCGGCTAGATCCTTTCTGGGATCGTGAAATTCAGACATAATTGTCCTAAATTCTGTCCAGGACCAAGGACAATGCATTGCAATGTTCCTGACGGGAGTGACTCCCTGAGCGTCAGTCCTCCCATTGGGGACTGCTATCACCCTGACAGGATTTAGTGCAAATACATCATTCTGAGTTGCTTCTACAATGTGAGGTGCAATTGTCTCTGCATAATGTACTGTACCGTACTTACCTGTGGACACGACCTCACCTACTCCTCCACTAGGGGCCTTCACTACTCTTATTGGTTGGTCCGTGCCCACCTGGGTGTCTCGTATGGTGGCTGCTAGAGAGAGTGCCGATATTGTGCTGGGCTCATCTTCATGGTCGCAGTCCTGAGGGAAGTTTAAGATTGGATACAACTTGCACGGGTTAGCATTAATACATTTATTAAGTTCACTCTTATCATATACCAGTATGCCATTGTCTGTAGACACTTTCTCTCCTGTAATATACGGTGGTGGTGGTGCAGTTGCTATCAGTTTCCTGCTAGGGTTGGAACCAGCTGCGTGAGCTAGTTCCCTCTGCATATCGCCTTCCTGTTGCCATAAATGTAAACAATCTGTATGTCTAATCCTTTGTTTTCTGGATTTTATTAGACATATCCTTCTCCTTAAATTCTGCAACACCTCAGGACTAAAACTGACTACCTTAGGGAATGGTTCCCTATCTTCCGCAGTCATACGTTCCCATTCATTGCATAAAACCTCTGCGTGTGATCCATATTTCTCACACATTATGTACCTCGCCGACCCCTTGGGCCGCGGAATATCAACCTGAACCCTGGTTGATCGTCCCTTACTTGAGCAACTGGCCCCCATCTTTTGCAGGTATTGCCTTCTCAGCTAATTCCTACAAAAAAAAAAATACTCAGTGGTAAGGCAACGGTGAAAGATCAACGAGTGCTCTCACCCACTCACGCCTACGTTGGCCAATACACTTAAACACTGTAGTCAGCGCCGGTCGTACCCAACCTATGGCCCTGTGTAATCTCTATTTACTGGAAATATATGGGAGTGACTTACCCTTTCCCAGTAAATATTGGTCGTTTGAGATTTCTTGAGTGACCAGCGAAACTCCCTTAAAATAAAAAAATGTTACACAAATCACGTTGCATGTGCTACACCAAGCGCTTATGATCCCGCGATATTATGCAAAGGTCGTAAAACGGTATCACGTTGAGCTAAATTTTGCACCCACAAATGCGCGGTACAATCGCACAGCGTATAGGTAACTGTTACTTATCCGCTGTACGACCAATGTAATAGTTTTTCAGGCTGCGAAACCTCAGCCGGAGCGTTTCAAAACGGGCCTATATGGGTACTACGCCAACCACCTGGGCTGCGCTCTCTACACAACTCTCCGCTGACCTCTTAGGCCACGGTATTCAGAGCTTCGCTTGACTTTGTCAGCGGTTTTCTGACTTCGCTGACCTCTTGGTCTGCTGTTATCTACTACTTGCTCCTTTGTACTCTAACCAATGTTAACGTGAGCAAGCCACTCTCACGCCACCAAGTGTCCACTCACCTGGTGTGGTCTCCTACGGGATCCCGAATTCGCTGGGTCCACAAAACCTTTATTGTTTGCACACCCATGCTCGTTCACTCATATACACTTTGGTTTTTCTGTACAGAAAATTAACTTTCATTCAGATAAAACAGCCTTAGTACCAGAGGTGATACAGTAAGAAAAGTTTTTTTTTAACTAAATATTGGAAACTGAACCAATTCGTGCTATTATCGCGTGGCTACCGTATCGCCTAAACTGAAACAATGCTATTGTGTGATTTGTACTTAGTGGGCGTACCTGTACGCACGTTGCGTAAACACGCCACGTGTGTAGGCCTTTACATTGCGTACGCACTCCTGAGCGTTGTCCGAGACACGTGTACAAAGGCCGTACGTCCACAGTACTACAAATCCCACACTTCTATAAATGTAAGCGATATTTAACTATAATCGCTCACTTAACACTACACACAGTTTCCACTGTATCAACCTTTACAACTAGGCCAGGCTGTGTGTGTGTCTTACACTTCCTTAAATATTAACTCTATATTTTAATTAAATAGCAACACAATTTTCAGTACTGGTCAAAATGATTCTAGCAATCAATAATTATGGCAATAATGCGGGAAGATATGCAAAGTACAAAATACAGGTGTATGCGTGTGTTGTGTGCGCATTTGGCGCCAAACAGAAATTTACAGATTTAAAAATAGCTTTGCGTTCTTACCTTCCGGATCCCACCAGCATCCCAACAAATCTCGCAGAGCAGACGCTTATCTAATCAGCACTAGTGTATCCACCAACCAAGAGAAGGTTTGTGTAGGATACCTTCCCGCCCTTTGCTGATGGATAAAAGTCTGCTGTACCCTGCTAGGCTGTGAGTATGAGGAAAACTGGACGAGCCCCCAATTGATAATGCCTATATTATCTTAAACCGCAAAGCTATACCTCTAAATACACTTTTACCGTTGAGCCGCTATGGCCACTAGACTGAATACACGTGTTACGCACTTTGTACGCTATTTGCGTACAAAGTCCCGTACATGGTACGTACTTGACGTACACACGCCGCGCTGATTGTACAGAGTATGCACAGCGCACGCACACACAATTGATAACCTTTAAACCTTAAGTATTAATACAATGTAATATGATTAGTCTTACACTCTAAACCATGTGCCGCAAAGCACTGTAAGGATGTTATACCTTAAACCTTAAGTAGCGCTGACGGTAAAAAGTACCCACAGTGCGTACACCTTATCAATACTTATAAACCTTATACAGTAAAAATACTCTTTAAACCCTTGCAGGAAAGTGAGGACACTACACCGGTTTGATGTTGAAACCACAGGGTTCTATGGCCACTGTGGATTAAAAGGCAAAAACAATACAATTTATACACTACAGGCTAACAAGATAAGTCTAAATAGAATAATGGCTACAGAGAATGTACATACGTGAGAAAGTTCACAAGCACAACCCGGACGGTCCTCAGCTCGTCATACAGATAGCGTTCAGAGTCTTCTGCCCGGCCAGGCAGCAACGGTCTTTTTATACACAATTTACATACACAATACAATGGTCACTGTAATCTCATTGTCCATTGGATGCAGAGATGTGTCTTTTCATTAGAGGTGAGGTCATAGGTTGATTTGAAAAGGTGGGCGATGTCTTTCTCTAACTGCTTTTGTGGGTGGTATCCACTGGATTCCCGCCGCATACATAATATACAGTAAATACAGTTAATACCTATATTCTACTTCTGTACATAACTATACGCAGGAACATGCAATCTTTCTCTAACCAATACCGGAATGTTACCCTTAAAATACCCTACAGCTGGATACTAGACATCACCTTCTAACCTGAGTCTGACCCATCCTATCATGCAAAGGCGAATCCCTTAGTCCTGGAAATGTGTAAACTTTTAATATTCACTGAGGTGGTGTAGGGGAACTATATCTAAAATGTACACTATTTGGGTTAAATATGCAATGTTCTAATAACCCCCTACGCGCTCACAAACTGTAACGTAAATGAGCATACCACGCGCTAAGGCGCATGACCGTGGAAAGCTACTTTACTCAAATTGCGGATATGTGCACGCACGGCAGACTGAGTGCACGCGCAGCGGGCATGTGCATGGGGTTAGTGCATGGTGTATGCATTACAATATTTTTCGACTTTGACAGAAGCGATACCATTTCAGTGGTATACATTACAACAGAAGCTAGTTATTGATCAAGAACAATTCACTTATTCATTATTCCAGTACAGAGTATGTTTTGAAAGAACTTAACCCCCCACTAGAATACTTACCTTAAGAAAACATTTACTTTTATTCTGTGGACACCAGTGTGTTGGCGGATGCCACAACAAGTCACGCTCTAGTGACTCAAAATTCCCATTTATCTACCATCTTAAAGTACAGTAAGCTTTGAAGGGAGTAATACTTCCTTAGAATATTCTATCTGAAGAAAATATTTATTCCCGGTCTGTTGACAATAATACATTGGTGGATGTCACAATAAGTCATGCTTTAGTGACTCAAAATTATTCATATACTTGCCACCCCAAAATATAGCAAGTTTTGAAGGAAGTAAACCCTTCATCATTAATACTTACCTTAAGAGAATATCTGTGTCTGGAGATACACACACATATCATTTTATGTTGAACGGACGAGACATTAAAATTATCAGTGAATAAGAATAATTTTATTCTTATTAAATAATTAATATCTTTATTAGGATATGGAGTTTATTTATACAATGAACTTTGATAGTATGATATTATCGGGTACGGACGAAGTGCAGAATAAGATATAATATCCCTATCCTACTTCTTGATAATAACCCATAGTAGTTTTAGTTACATTAGTGATATGATCCACCTGATTAATCATTAGATATTAGTAAAGAAGATGCTGTATTAATACTATGATTTCAGCTATACGTTATGTCTGCAATGTGATGGATGGTTAAGGGGACTACCCGCGAACATGTATACATCCATTTGAGTTTCTGTTGGAAGACAGTGTTACTAGTATTGGAACACGGAAATGATAATAACCGCTATGTTATTAATAAAAAGTATCCCAAAATGACTTCGTAAAATTTCATGAATTAGGGTCCTGCTGTATGGTAACATAGCACAAAGAACACATTAGTATACTGTATGCAGAGACAGGGGCGTAGTGTAGATATAACACCGGTCCCTGCAAGCATAATACAAACCATACTGTGACGGGTACCCGACCACTACTATTGGATAGAGAAATCACAAGGGACTGGCAAGCGCTGTCTATTGGCCGGCAACGATATGTGACGTGCCGGGACAGACTAGATTAGTAATAGGCGGGCGGTCCCACGTGACTTGGGATGGGATGATGATTGGATCACATAGATCCAATTCATGTATGTCCTCGGGAGGCATTCGTGTTGCTCCCTGACGAAGCTGCCATAGCGCAGTGAAACACACGTGTAGGCTTTGCGTGTCCACGTGTGCCTACTGTGAAATGTTATAAGACAAATGCATTATATTAATTCAAAGTTAGCTGTCTGCTTTCACTGACAGAAAGATTTAGCTGAGCTATCGATGAAGCTATACACAGATTAATAGACTACATATTTGATGTTAAAAGATAATAGTGCAGTCTGATAGCTGTCAGCATCAAGAGATAGGGTGATCACTCTGGATGATCTCAATCTGTATATACCTTATGATGTAACACCAACATCAGTGCCTGTATATTAATATTAATCATAAGAGATAATTTCATCTCTGCCGTACAGAGCAGTAACTGTTAGTTTTTTTTTTTATAAGAGCAAAGAATTTGTGTCAAGCTGTTATAATTACCAGTAATACGCTGTATATATATCAAATTGCCTGTATATAATATAGATATACTGGGGGATTCCCATAGAATTAAATAACTGTGAAAATGACAGTATTTATATCATTACACTGTTACAATTTAGCTATATTTCTAACTATTTAAGCAGCTACGCACTCTGTTAGAGCCTTACCATAAGGGCTGAAATTCTGGGCTAACTGCCACAAATATCAGGAATGTGCTGAATATATCAAATTACCTATGCTCTATATCAGGCTTTTTCAACCAGTGTGCCGCGACCAGTTGCAAGGTGTTCTGCAGAGCCAGAGCAGCTTCCTGCACCTTCAGAGTGAACTGTTGGCCCGGGCTCTTCTTAGAGGATCAGTCATGCTTCAGCTGTGAACTGTGCCTTAATGTAGCGACGGTGTGATATTATAGGTCACGGCCGCTGCATCTCACCACCAAGCCAGCCCACCCACCTGCATACACATCTTCCAGTTCCTGCCTGCATCCACAGCTTTCCTTGCCCACCCACAGCCACACCTGTATGACCACCTGCTGCTCAGTATTCACAGCAATCCACTATGAACAACCCCCACCACTGAGGTACAGGGAGGAGGACAGCTGACCTGTAGGGGCTAATACTTGTTATGTTATTTCTCCTGTGGGGAGTAATAGGATTTATGGATTTATGGGGGGGAACAATTTGAATAATCCATGTAGAGAGCAACATGATTAATGTGGGGAGCAACATGATTTATGTGGGGAGCAACATGATTTATGTGGGGAGCAATGTGATTGTTTTTTCTGTGTAGGCCAATGTATGTGTGTATTTTTTATTACTGTGAGGGCCAATGTGTGTTTTTTGTTGTTTTTTTTGTGGGGGAAAGGATGGTGTGCCGTGGCAATTTTAAAATATTGTTTGGTTTGCTGCAAGTAAAAAAAGGTTGAAAATCACTGCTCTATATGGACATACTGTGAGATTCTTTTAAGTGTGACAGTAACAGTGTCCACACTATTACATTGCTACAAATTGACAACAAATTTAAGCTTGCAAAGCAACTACTGTCAGCTAGGCAGCTGCATACTCTGACTGGATGGATACTAATTCTAAAATATTGTTGCAAATCAAATGGAAACACTTACATTTTGAGAAGCAGCAGCATACACACAAATTATGCCTGAGTCCATGAAGTAGAGTAACTAACTTGGTAACATCCAACAGCTTATTATAAGTGGAATGTCCCCAATAGATCTTCCTATAACAGCTATTGCATCACCCACGGCAGATTTGACTTGAATAAATAAAGACCGTTAATCAGAGTGGTGTGATATATAATTCTAATCTAACAAGTAATCCACTTCATACTCCTCATTATTGTATTCAGATTATTAAGGGCCTTCATTTATGAGTGTAACTATAATTACTCTATCCCCTGGAGGATATTTTCTATATACCTTCAGTTGCAATAATCAAATGTTATCTCTGACCGGTGTGAATATTAGTCTATTGAGCTCTGATATACAGAAATATATACTTGAGTTAAATATTGATCTGGAATAATCTATGAAGGAATTAAGCTGTACTTTGAGGCAGTTTGCTCTCTAACAATATTGGGGATGCTACACCCCTAATAAGAGCAATATTCTATATACGATTAACCAGATCTAACACGATCACTAAACACGTACGTAAATATTGGTTGCTATACATGTAAAATTGGAATTGCTATATTCCTAAAAGCAACTGTTTCTGTACGCATGTAATCAGAGCATTTATGTTCTCCTTATCAGGGACACTAACAATAAATGTGGTATAACCCTGTTATATGTAAATTTATTCCCTAGTGGTGTTTTGACCGGGGAATTTAAAGATAGGGGATATGCAAAAATAGTTATCTATACAAATACAACATTTCCTAAATTGAAGGCCTAGGTATATTCATACTGTTAATATCAGTGATACTCTTTTTGAGGCAAATATAATTGAATGGGAGGTGTATACACAATCAGTGTCAGTGGGTCCAATTATTACAGTGATATACAGCTTCTTGAGAATAATTCGCTACAATTATTTGAATACTTGGTAATATATATATCTGTGTAGTTACCTTGAGAGGACTGCACAGTAGTAATCACACGTGGACACGTTTTTTAATACTTTATTCACAAATTGTATTTCTTTCAATTCACGTACATGTTTGTTTCTGTGATTTTAACCTTTATGTTTCACTGTAGTCTGGGATATTAATAACAAATACATATCCTATTTTAATATATATCTAATAAAGGTTATATTTTATGAAAAAATACTTCTGTCCAGTGCGTTGACAATACAGATTTCCTCTTGTTTCTTCCTCTTAAATACCACTTATACAGACTGTAGTTGATAGCACCCCCTGGATATATTAAGCATTGTCTCTGATTTTGGGAAACAGGTTTTTATTAGTGGATTTATGGTGACGAATTACATATATCCACAATAAAACATAAAAAAATATTGAGTGTGCAGATACTAATTCTTCTTGTGCATTGTTATTGGTTCTAGTGACCAATCTGTTTCTGTATCTAGCTCCTCACAACTGATCACTTATTCTTTCATACTAATATATATATATATATAAAAAAAAATCTTTCTGTGATAGCGCCTCCCACATAACAATGTCTACATTTAATTTGACAAAAAAATCTAGAAAATAGACAAGACAAGTTAAAGAATGACATTGATTCTATCTTTAATCCAAATCCCAACCAACAAAATGTGAATGATCCCAATTGGACTGAGGATCTTTATAATCTTAAAACAGCACTCATGAAACAAAGCAAAACCAATTGGAATAAGAGTACCTTTGACAACTATCTACGCAATAAATTAATTCCAAGAGATCTAAGATCCAAGTTATTCCCAGCCTATGAATTAGCCAACAAAACACTCAAAAAAGAATGGGAAGGAGTCCTGACCCAGTGTTCCAATTAATTAATCAAAATCCTTATAAAACATGATGAAATTATGCTCACCCAAATTAAATCATGAAATTATCTCACTAGGAGAAAAATTAAAAAACTTTGAGTCCCTAGAGCAATTTCAAGTTAGGTACGAAAAATATAAGAAGGATGTAGAGGAATTCGAGAAGGAAATCATTGAAAAGAAATGTAGGAAATTTCAGAGGGACAAAATGGATTGTGCCTCCAACCGAGTCTTCAAATGAAATATACCCACCCAGCGTAATAGGACCTGATGGTCCACCAATTATTCCACCTCTGAGATGGATTCTTCAGAAAGCGAGGGCCCCAATAATGGAACTGCTAACAGAATGATCAGGCGGGATTTTTTAGAGAAGACCCCAAGGTACTCCAGGGCCAATCCAAATATAGAGGGCGAAAGATCAGGAGGGCCAAAAGGAGGCAGAAGAAAGCGAGACGATCTGGACTGGCGAGAGGAACCCAGGGAGAGGAGACAGTACAGAAAATTATACCCCAAGTAGAATCGGATCTGGAGGGAAGAACTGATGAATTCAAAATTATCAACTTAACTGAAAGAATCTTAACCCCCAACCAAATATCAGTGCTAAGTCGGGGACTATCCTTTTCTCAAGCACGAAATCCAGATCGTTTTGAATGTGAAAAGGATCTTCAACTATTCATCAGGAAGATTCTCCTCAAAAAATTCTTCTCTAACCTGGAACATAGAAAAATCAATTTGTCAACAATAAATCTTGATACTGACGATCTCTCTGCTATACAGATACTGGTAGAACTCTCTACTGAACCCTGCCCAAGTCACATATCTGACATTGAAGCAGGGGATAGATCCAGAATAATGAGAAAATCTAAATTCTTCCCCGATACAAAAATCTGCCCTCAAGTAGAGGTTTTTCAAAGATTAGTGTCTAAACATCTTGATCAACTCTACTCCCAGAATAAGAGCCACACGGACAATCTGAGTATTGATGAGAGAACGGCACTTAATGAAATTACAAAATGGCAAGACACCATTATTAAGCCCTCAGACAAGGGGGGCAACATTGTGCTATGGTCCCGAACAATGTACCTGGAGGAACTCGAGAGGCAGTTGAGTGATGAGAACTGTTATAAAAAATTATATTTTAATCCTACGAGTACAGTCCTCCAACAATATAATACCAGTGTTCAAACAGCATATAATAACAATATCATAACTAAAAAAGATTTTTAATTCCTAAAAATGCACAAGCCCAAAACACAGACACTATACCTTCTGCTGAAGGTACACAAAGACGAGAAAAAAACACCAGGGAGATCCATTCTATCTGGGGTGGGCAGCTTGATGGAGAATGCCAGTATTTACGTAGATCATCACTTACACAAACATGATCTTAGTCTCCCCTCCTATGTACGTGACACAATGGATGTCCTCAACAAATTGAACAATCTAAGTGTCAATCCGGGGGTATGGCTCGTAACATGTGACGTGGAAAGTCTCTATACGAGCATCCACCACAGTCATGGCAGTGAGGCCACCAAGTATTTCTTCAATATGGAGGCCCAGAATGAACATAGCGAATTCCTCATTGAGTTATTGGAATTCATATTATCCCACAATTATTTCACGTGCTACGAGCGCCACTGCCTCCAGGTGAGAGGGACGGCGATGGGGACAACATGTGCCCCCATGAATGCCAACCTCTACCTGGGGTGGTGGGAGAGGGAAGTGGTCTTCCAGGAGTCATTGGAGAAGTATACCAACAACATACTGGTATACTTGAGGTATATCGATAATATCCTAATACTATGGGAAGGCCCTTCTAAAGAATTGAGTGAATTTATTAACATCCTTAACACCAATAATTTAAATCTCAAATTGACTTTAGAAGCCAGTCAGGCATCTATCAATTTCTTAGACATAACCATCTCCATTGATGAAGAGGGGAATATATCAACAGACCTATACAGAAAACCTACAGCCACAAACAGTTTGTTACACTCAACAAGTTCTCATCTCCTGGCAACCATCAGAGGAATCCCAAAAGGAGAGTTATTAAGAACAAAAAGAAACTGCTCCAAGGAAGAGCATGAATTGAGTACACGGTTTAAGAAAAGAGGGTATAGTAGTAGATTGATAAAGAAATCAATCAGAGAAGTAGAGAAATACCAATGGGACTCCCTACTTATACCCAAAAACAAAAAAAACCAGGATGATCCTATCAGATATGTGGGCACATTCAATGTACATTGGAGGGAAATTAATAATATCCTAACAAAACACTGGGCAATCCTCCTTACAGACGAAGATCTAACAGAGGTACTCCCTAATAAACCCCTAACCAGTTGGAGAAGATCACCAAACCTGAGAGACAAGGTGGTGCATAGCCACCTTTCTCAACCCTTGGTGAATGAAATAGCAAAGAAAAGCTCATTTCCGTGCGGAAATTGCAAAGCGTGTAAAATTATGATACCTACTGAACACTTCTTTGACAAATACAACAAAAAATGGATGATAACCTACAAAATTACATGTACCTCCATAGGCACTGTATACCATCTGGAGTGTCCTTGTCACCAAAAATACGTTGGTAAAACGTCACGACCATTAAAGGTCAGACTGCTGGAACATATTGGGAGTATTCAAAATGCTAAAAAAGATCTAGCCAAAATCAAACCTCTACCTCCTGTAGCCCGACATTTCCTGAACCACCACAATGGGGACCCTACGGGTCTTAGAGCCTTTGGAATTAAACATATACAATTTGGTATTAGAGGGGGAGATCTAGATCAAGAACTACTAAAATGTGAAACAAAAATGATCTTTTTATTGAATAGGGGTGGTCATTCCGAGTTGATCGCTCGTTATTTTTTTTCGCAACAGAGCGATTAGTCGCTAATGCGCATGCGCAATGTCCGCAGTGCGACTGCACCATGTAAATTTGCTATGCAGTTAGGTATTTTACTCCTGGCATTACGAGGTTTTTTCTTCGTTCTGGTGATCGTAATGTGATTGACAGGAAGTGGGTGTTTCTGGGCGGAAACTGGACGTTTTATGGGAGTGTGTGAAAAAACGCTACCGTTTCTGGGAAAAATGCGGGAGTGTCTGGAGAAACGGGGGAGTGTGTGGGCAAACGCTGGGTGTGTTTGTGACGTCAAACCAGGAACGAAACTGACTGAACTGATCGCAATGGCAGAGTAAGTCTCGAGCTACTCAGAAACTGCAAAGAAATTTCTATTCGCAATTTAGAGAATCTTTCGTTTGCAGTTTTGATAAGCTAAGATTCACTCCCAGTAGGCGGCGGCTTAGCGTGTGCAATGCTGCTAAAAGCAGCTTGCGAGCGAACAACTCGGAATCACCCCCAGTGTCCACCCATCTGGGATGAACGAATCCAACAGTTTCACTCCCTTTCTGTATTAAATCAACATAGTGAATTGATGGCATATTAAGATAAGCTTAAATGAAGACTGGTTTCTTATTTGGGACCTATAGGACACTACTCATCATTTACTGTGTTTACACAATCATTCACTGTATTCACATCAGTGGCGGAACTAGCAAGCGGTGGGCCCAGGTGCGACAAAATGCTTTGCCCCCCCCCCCCATCCCATCCAAGTCCACCCTCTCACCCCTGGAGAGGATCTGGTGAGGGGGACCTGCTCAGGGCCAGAGAAATGGATACCTAACAACAGTGCCGTAACTAGACATTTTAGCATTGTGTGCAAGAAATGGCATCGGAGCCCCACCCCTGCATGCAAAACAGAGGCAGTGCACGCCGCAGGCGCGCGCAAAAATACATGGTGACGTGGCTTCGTGGGGAAGGGGTGTTGCCTTATAGGTAATTGTCTGCACTTAGTATAATATTAGGGCAATGGATATTGTCTGAATCAAAATATAATTCATTATAAATAGGCGATGTTACCATAGTGGACAGTATACTGGATATATATAGTAAGGAATAGATATGAAATAAGTTTGAATGTATGAGGTAATGTTTAGCTGATTTAAGAAATTAGGTTTGTGTATGTGTTTATATAGATATACTGTATATTTGTGTTTTACAGCAAGATGGTAAAAAATAGTGTAGGGAACAGGTTTATTCTGCTCTAGTCATAAATAAGGCCAGAGAGGTTACAGTAAGATCAAGAGTCATTGTAGAGAAAAGGTATTAGGCCATAAATGATAATAGGTATGTGACAGAGCTCTGTTGGTCATTGGAATTCACAGGTGTGCTTACAGTAGATCAGAATCTACTGGTTTGTCTATTGTCCAGTGAAGGTTAAAAGCTAGGGAGTATAAATTAACTACTATGAAAAGAGATCACATCCATTGATAAAACATTGTGTAACCGACCCCAGGAAAACTTGTCAATACAACAGAACTTTGGATGAAAAGACATTCCAGATTTTACAATACTATACTTGCTTAAGGCAGTGTGGACACCACACTTTTATGACACCATGCCTCCGTGAACAGGACACGACAGCCCAGTTCAATGTTTGTTTTATTACACCTTGGAATCTGACAAACCTATAATTACCTATTCCATTGGAAACTATGAGAATATGATAGTTTGAATTGGTAAAATATGAGATAAAAGGACCAGACTTGTAGTTAGGAGTAGAAGGAAGAGGGAGAGGGAGAAGAAGAAGGAGAAGGAAGGAAGTCAGTCAGGAGGAGAAGTCATGGAGAACATGCAGAAGGAATGATTCTTGGGATGGCAATCTTTAACTTGCAAGTATACATTTTATGTTAGCAATTGAAACTGTTTGTGAAACTTATGTCATGTTGTTTTATGTTATGTAACGAAGGAAGCATATATAATTATAATTAGTATATATATCACTACTGTGTATATCTTATTCTGTACGATTTGATCTGCCTGTAAATAAAGAATCATATAAAAAGAGCGGTAATATTCAAGCTTGAACTCTCTTTAAGGAATCTTAACTTAATAACTTCATAAGTCATATGTATAAGGACTGCATATATGTATCAGCCAATTAGTTTGTAAGCCTGACATAATATATTTGCAGATATATATGATAATGCATATTAATTGAAATATATCCATATATTAAATACCATATATGATATATTAAATATTAATATTCATAAATATGATTCCATAAATCAATATTGGCGACCACGAAGGGACTTGTTATTACTGAATCTGATTATCTGATCTATAATATTTATGAGGAGTAGCAGATGCTATAAGCTGGCTACCAAATCTGCAGAATCACGGTGGGGATGTATCTATGAAAATTTATTACCATTGTGTAATGTCAATTTTGTATTCTGTATAACCTAGGATAAATGTGTTAGTGCAATATACGTTATTTTAACTAACATAATATCTATTAGGAAGCAGCACCAAAGGCTATAAGCCTGCTGGCAAAATACAAGATCACAGTGGAATAGGTTACAAATGAGAATAAAGAATTTAAAGGCCTAGAATAGAAAATGTGCACAGTGGAAAAGAGTATTTCCAAATAAATGTATAAATGTACCAGGTATTAGAGTTTAACCTTAAGACACCGGTCAATCTTAAGGAGAGGATACCTTCAGTACTAAAAACAAAGAATATATAAATTTAGCATTGAAATGTTAAAAATGCAAAAGTTTTCTGTAGCATTTAGAAAAATGCGCAGAACTGCGGCTCTAGAAGCCAAACAGAAATGTAAAGAAGAATCAGGTTCACGTCTTCGTAAGGCGTGCCTGACCATTAATGCAAAAATGCATTCGTTATTTAAGTCCCTTAAACAGAAAAATAAACAGAAAAAGTTTGGGGCAGAAGCGAAAAGCCTGACAGTTTGTAATCAAATTGTCAAGATCTCTGATGAAGAGATAACATCCAGCAAGCAAGCTGAGATAGAAACACCAAACAGGAATAGTGTTGAGGTATGTGAAACTCTGTACACAGAGTCTACAGGAGTCAGAAATGACTTAATCAGTCAAGATCCTAAAATTAAGGAAAGTTACATGTTGCAGGACTGCATCAATGTGCAGCGCATGGAGTCTGCTATGGTCACACAGACCACCAGCAGAACAGCCTCTGTGGTAAAGGAAGAAAGTAGCAATGTGCCGGATGTGTCTATCATCAGACAGCACATTAATGTAAAGGAGGTAGCAGCAATAGGAGATGTCCCCTATACTGTGTCTAGTAAGGGGGAAGATCATTGTAACTCAGATTATGAGTATTCTGCTGAATACACTCTCAGAGTTCCCAATGTAAATGAAGAATTTGTTATGCCCTTAGGCAAAGGTGAATTGTCAGCAGATTTAAACACTGATAGCAGCAGTACAGTGCACACAGGGGTGGGGAAGTTCCCCATGGTGAAAACTCCCATGGCAACCAGAGTTGCAAACCTTGAAATGTATTCACCTGGAAACATGTTTAAAGGGAAAATCCATGAAATTAATTCAGGAATGCATGTTTACAAACAAAGTTCCCAAACTTATGTAACCCCCACAGAGCACTCAGAGACTTCTAGTGATGGTGCAAATGTTTGCATGCTCTCAGAGAGACCACATGCAGAGTGTCATTCTGCAAACCACACACCAATTAACAATGACAAAAAGGATCACCAGGATGAAAATGTTTTTATGCCCTGGTGCCATAACCATTTTATTACAGGTGTGGAAAGACAGAAAGCCCTGGGACCTGCAATACATATTTGGCAAAGTTTAACAAGTTTCTCTCCCCACAAAAGTAGGTTTTTTCAGAAGCTCCAAGATTCTTCCAAACTAAGGAGCCACACCAAGCAGCAAACGCTATGGTTAAAGACAGTCTGGGACCAGGCTGCATCACAAGGGAGTATGGTCACAAGTGAATACGGTAGTATCATTCCTTTACTTGTTAGATCCAATGAAGCCATTGTTTGCTTTGATGTTCAAACAGCCACAGTTTCCAAATTAAACCTGCATCATATCTGCAGCGACAATTGTGCTGTCATTGACACACAATGTGACAGGAAAGATTGGCACAGGCCAGAAACAATTGTTTGTTTGTTATTCAATCGTTAAAAGACACATTTGTAAATTCTGTACCTGATAACATGCAGCAGATAGGACAGAATGCATAGCAAGCTATGTTAAATCACTGTATAAATATCTGTGATAGTCATTGTATGTATTTTTGTTTGATTCATAGTAATCCTGGCAACCTGTATACAGAATGGTGCAAGACTCCAAAAAGACTCCAATTTACAAGGGAAAAGGTCTTCATTAACCCTTTCATCGCTGCTATCCAGCAAAATCTACATAGCATCCCTAAAGACTGATATATGGACAAATCCTCAAGGAGTTTTCTAGTTTCACAAGAAAGGGGAATGTTTTCATTAACCTTTTCATCACAAGTAATCATTACTTGTCTTTCAAACTACATGTACACTCCCAAAACAGTGTACAGCACATCTCATCACTGTGATTATACAGAACTGTCTCATCCCTTCATATACCTTAATCACATATATGTAAACATTTGTCTGATATATATATATATATTATGTAATTGTATTATATACCTTGTAAATATTTTATGTTTTTTTTAATATTACACAGTAGATACTACCTATGCTTCCTTCGTAAAAGCTTCAAAAGTAATTAAATATCTAATACAGGATGGTATACCGCGTTATAACAAATTGGGCCGAGATTATTAAGTGGGATGAATAATTCTCTTAATAAAGACTGTCACAAGTCTAAGATAATTATTTGTAGCATAACAGGGTCACTGTATATGCACATGGCTGCATATAAAATAATATTGGATGGAATTAGATATATTTAAAGCCATTCCTAAATGATATTTAATATCTGTTTGAAGCAAAATTATATTCATTTATTGTATTGATAGGATGTTACTATATACACATCAAAAGCATTTTAAATAATTATTAGTCAAAATATAGGTAGGATAGAAAACGCCTTTATATGGGTTAAACTGGTATAAGTTTATGTAAGATTGAGATGTATAAATAGGTACAAGGTAGAATAAGGAGATTTAAGACTGCATGGTAATTTATTCAGTGAGGAAATACAGAACAGAGTAGGTGTACTACTCACAGCCATTTGTGGTACTATTGCCCGAAGACAATTAAGACCTACTATTAACAAGCAAGGAAAGAAAGAAAGAAAGGAAAAAAAAAAGACTGTTTCATATATGCCTGTTCTATTCAAAATCACAACCTGTTTGTGCAAAAGCAATATGGACACTGGTCACAACTGCGGCATTGGATAAACGCAAAGGAAACAGAACTGCTAAAGACTGTATAAAGACTATTACTATTACTGAGGGTCGTCACAAGTACTGAATGTTCAAGACACAGCACTCGACGTACACAGCCCTCTGCCTCAAACAGCGAAATGGCAAGCAAAGGAGCAGCTGCTACGAAGAATTCTACTTCTAGTAATGGTGCAAATGTTGCAAACGCAAGGCCATAATGCAAACGCAAGGCATCTCCAATTGCAAGCAAACCACGCAGATGACAGTCTTATCCCAGTAAATTGCTACATACAAGAACAGCAAAAATGTCCAAACGTACTGATCCAGATACAGAAAAAAGGTCTACAATTGGGCTATGGTATTCCAAATGTCTGTAGAAATTAGTTTTCCTCATGAATACTGAATAAAAACCTCAGTTTTGTCTGCTTTAGTTAAAAAGTAGAATAAGGTTAGGTAAGCTAAGAATTTTTAGAGATTTTTAAAATCATAATGGTTATTATTATTACACTTATGGTATATATTATGGTTACAACGAAAGTTATGTTTGAAGGAATATTTTGAAATGTATTTGGAAGCAATTACGCTAGTTTAATGTGTGGCCAATCAAAAGAATTTCTCATGGCCACAAGGGGGCGACTGTTGCCTTATAGGTAATTGTCTGCACTTAGTATAATATTAGGGCAATGGATATTGTCTGAATCAAAATATAATTCATTATAAATAGGCGATGTTACCATAGTGGACAGTATACTGGATATATATAGTAAGGAATAGATATGAAATAAGTTTGAATGTATGAGGTAATGTTTAGCTGATTTAAGAAATTAGGTTTGTGTATGTGTTTATATAGATATACTGTATATTTGTGTTTTACAGCAAGATGGTAAAAAATAGTGTAGGGAACAGGTTTATTCTGCTCTAGTCATAAATAAGGCCAGAGAGGTTACAGTAAGATCAAGAGTCATTGTAGAGAAAAGGTATTAGGCCATAAATGATAATAGGTATGTGACAGAGCTCTGTTGGTCATTGGAATTCACAGGTGTGCTTACAGTAGATCAGAATCTACTGGTTTGTCTATTGTCCAGTGAAGGTTAAAAGCTAGGGAGTATAAATTAACTACTATGAAAAGAGATCACATCCATTGATAAAACATTGTGTAACCGACCCCAGGAAAACTTGTCAATACAACAGAACTTTGGATGAAAAGACATTCCAGATTTTACAATACTATACTTGCTTAAGGCAGTGTGGACACCACACTTTTATGACACCATGCCTCCGTGAACAGGACACGACAGCCCAGTTCAATGTTTGTTTTATTACACCTTGGAATCTGACAAACCTATAATTACCTATTCCATTGGAAACTATGAGAATATGATAGTTTGAATTGGTAAAATATGAGATAAAAGGACCAGACTTGTAGTTAGGAGTTAGAAGGAAGAGGGAGAGGGAGAAGAAGAAGGAGAAGGAAGGAAGTCAGTCAGGAGGAGAAGTCATGGAGAACATGCAGAAGGAATGATTCTTGGGATGGCAATCTTTAACTTGCAAGTATACATTTTATGTTAGCAATTGAAACTGTTTGTGAAACTTATGTCATGTTGTTTTATGTTATGTAACGAAGGAAGCATATATAATTATAATTAGTATATATATCACTACTGTGTATATCTTATTCTGTACGATTTGATCTGCCTGTAAATAAAGAATCATATAAAAAGAGCGGTAATATTCAAGCTTGAACTCTCTTTAAGGAATCTTAACTTAATAACTTCATAAGTCATATGTATAAGGACTGCATATATGTATCAGCCAATTAGTTTGTAAGCCTGACATAATATATTTGCAGATATATATGATAAATGCATATTAATTGAAATATATCCATATATTAAATACCATATATGATATATTAAATATTAATATTCATAAATATGATTCCATAAATCAATAGGGGTGTGGCCACAAAATAATACCAATTCATAAAACGGTGCACAGTAGTATCCATTATTCAAATTACGCCGCACAGTAGCACCACTACACCAGGTAGAGACCCTTTTACACCTAACGGCGGACAGATTCCTCTTTTTACACATTACAGCAGACAGCATCCCCTTTTTACACATTACGGCAGATAGCGTCCCCCTTTTTACACATAACAGCAGACAGCGTACCCTTTTTACACATAACGGCAGACAGCGTGCCATTGTTACACATAGCGGCAGACAGCGTACACTTTTTACACATAACGGCAGACAGCGCACCCTTGTTAAACATAGCGGCAGACAGCGTACACTTTTTACACATAACGGCAGACAGCGTGCCCTTTTTACACATAACGGCAGACAGCGTCCCCTTTTTACACATTACGGCAGACAGCGTGCCCTTGTTACACATTATGGCAGACAGCGTCCCCTTTTAACACATTACGGCAGACAGCGTCCCCTTTTTACACATCACGGCAGACAGATTCCCCCTTTTTACAAATCACGTCAGGCAGATTCCCCCTTTTTACACATCACGTCAGGCAGATTCCCCCTTTTTACACATTGCGGCAGACAGCGTCCCCTTTTTACACATCACGGCAGACAGATTCCCCCTTTTTACACATCACGTCAGGCAGATTCCCCATTTTTACACATTGTGGCAAAGATTCCCCCTTTTTACACATTACGGCAGGCAGATTCCCCCTTTTTACACATTACGGCAGGCAGATTCCCCCTTTTTACACATTGCGTCAGACTGATTCCCCCTTTTTACACATTGCGGCAAGCAGATTCCCCCTTTTTACACATTGTGGCAGGCAGATTCCCCCTTTTTACACATTGCGGCAGACAGATTCCCCCTTTTTACACATTGCGGCAGGCAGATTCCCCCTTTTTACACATTGCGGCAGCAGATTCCCCCTTTTTACACATTGCGGCAGACAGTCCCCCTTTTTGTACATGGAAGGAAAGAAAGAATTATACTTACCCTCTCTGCTGACACAGGGTCCTCGGTGCAGCTTCTGGTCATGATTCCCGGGCAGGAGAGAAGGAGGAGGAGGGAGGTGGAGGAGGGAGCCGCAGCAGCGCTGTGTTATTGGTGGAGGCGCTGCTGCTGCTGCTCCTCTGCTTCACTATAGGCTAATCTCGGAAGACAGCAGCAGCAGCACCTCAACCAGTAGCAAAGCGCTGCTGTAGCTCCCTCCTCCACCTCCCTCCTTCTCCTTACCCCCGTACCGCTGGGCTCCTCTCCTCTCTGTCTGGGCGGCTGTGTGCTGCGGGCAGCGGTTGCCCGCAGCACACAGCGGCATGTAATGAGTCAGTTTGGCTCATTACATGCTTTGGGCCCCTGGACAGTGGTGGGCCCCAGTGCAACGCACTGGTTGCACTAGCGGTAGTTCCGCCTCTGATTCACATAATTACTACTCACCCACATAGTCCGGCAATAACTTAAAATCTCTGCATTAATTCAAGATAGTGAATTTATGACTTATCATGATAAGCATAAATGTTGATTGATCTTTCACCTGAGACTTATAGATATTCTCCATTATTTATTGTACTCACATAACTATTCACTATATTCACACAATTATCACATATTCACACAGTTTGGTAATATTTAAATCCCTAACTATCCACATTAAATTTTGCTAAGTTTGTATTCGCCTCCTCCCCCTCCCCCCTCCCCCCCCCCCCCCCCCCTCACATTCACTGGTTGTTTTATTGCTTCTTTGAGTGGTTTGATCACTATGATTGGTTTTATTTTCACTTTTATTATCATGATCTGCCTTTCTTCTTTCTTTGTGGAGGTCATTCACACATTTAGAGCCAATTTCTATCAGTCACTAATTCTAAATTTCATAAATGTCTATGTATTTTGTCTTTCTTTGACACTATATGATGCAGAATTTGCATATATAAGTGATTTATCACTTTACACATTACATATCACATTTTACACATTCTTTATTCACATCACTCCCTAGTTAATTTGCGGGTGGGTGTCAGAATAAACCACGTCTAATAATAAATCGATATATATATATTGGAAGTGAAACCATTTCAGTGGCATACATTACAACAGAAGCTAGTTATTGATCAAGAAAAATTCACTTATTCATTATTCCAGTACAGAGTATGTTTTGAAAGAACTTAACCCCCCACTAGAATAATTACCTTAAGAAAACATTTACTTTTATTCTGTGGACACCAGTGTGTTGGCGGATGCCACAACAAGTCACACTCTAGTGACTCAAAATTCCCATTTATCTACCACCTTAAAGTACAGTAAACTTTGAAGGAAGTAATACTTCCTTAGAATATTCTATCTGAAGAATATATTTATTCCCACTCTGTTGACAATAATACATTGGTGGATGTCACAATAAGTCACGCTTTAGTGACTCAAAATTATTCATATACTTGCCACCCCAAAATATAGCAAGTTTTGAAGGAAGTAAACCCTTCATCATTAATACTTACCTTAAGAGAATATCTGTGTCTGGAGATACACACACATATCATTTTATGTTGAACGGACGAGACATTAAAATTATCAGTGAATAAGAATAATTTTATTCTTATTAAATAATTAATATCTTTATTAGGATATGGAGTTTATTTATACAATGAACTTTGATAGTATGATATTATCGGGTACGGACAAAGTGCAGAATAAGATATGATATCCCTATCCTACTTCTTGATAATAACCCATAGTAGTTTTAGTTACATTAGTGATATGATCCACCTGATTAATCATTAGATATTAGTAAAGAAGATGCTGTATTAATACTATGATTTCAGCTATACGTTATGTCTGCAATGTGATGGATGGTTAAGGGGACTACCCGGGAACATGTATACATCCATTTGAGTTTCTGTTGGAAGACAGTGTTACTAGTATTGGAACACGGAAATGATAACAACCGCTATGTTATTAATAAAAAGTATCCCAAAATGACTTCGTAAAATTTCATGAATTAGGGTCCTGCTGTATGGTAACATAGCACAAAGAACACATTGGTATACTGTATGCAGAGACAGGGGCGTAGTGTAGATATAACACCGGTCCCTGCAAGCATAATACAAACCATAGAAAAAAATAAATAGATATCTCCTACTGCGCACTCAGGAGCTACAAACGATAAATTATGTGGACACGTTCACCTAACGTGCTATAAAACTGATAGACAAAAGGAAATATACACAATTCACCGCATGCGCTCACATCTAATGAACAATCTAAATTCCTTATACTGAGATGGATAGGGAGTTCATCTACACCGGTCACAGTAAGTCCAAGAACTTCCGTTGAAACTTCCTCTGGCTCGTTTGTCGAAAGAAGAAAAAAAGGAAAACCAATATAGTGTAGTAGGTTTTGTCTGATATTCAAGCGAAAGTCTTATCAGTGGATTATGAGTAATGGAGGTGTGGTGCTTCACAATGGTTATTCTTCCACCAAAAAAGTTATTCGTACCGTACTCACACCCAAGTGTAATAGGAACCACTCATAAAGGTATCTTTATATTCCTCCACCTTCTATAACTTCTTTCTATTCAGTCAAAATAAGAAGTAATGGCGTACCTTACTTACAGTGAGTAAGGATAACACTTGCACATAAAGGTTTCTTTATCTGTGTGTGTTTCTTCCTCTGTTACCGGCACTCAAGTTATTCTTTCTGGCACTCCAACCGATCAGTCATGCATGGAAGTGAGTGTATTCCAAATCACGACCCAAAGAAAGACAGGGGAGCAATATAGTGTAGTATATTTATATATATATATGTGTGTGTACAGTTCTCTTATATATACACAGTGGGCGGATAATATATTTTATCCAATATTCCTCCACCAAAGGTTCTATAAAGATCGTACCGTACTCACACCCAAGTGTGGTAAGAACCACTCGTAAAGGTATCTTTTATCTTCCTCCACCTTGTATCATCACCTTCTATCCCTCTAATCCCTTAATACCACACCTAAGTGCTTATTGGTATGTATGTATATCTCACCAGACTTACGGTAGGTCTGGTTGTTGTAGGCACATAAAGGTATCTTTATCTGTGGCTTTCTTCCTCTAACGTTGCTGCCCAATAATTCCTCCTGATGCTCAAACCAAGTCACAATATTAGGGGTAATTGGACCCCAATAATTAAACTTGAAGTAATAATAAAAACTGATTTATTGTAAAAATAATTGTATAAAAATTCATAAAATAGTCCAAATAAATTCGACATACACAGCTCAATATAACATCTTGGTGTAAAGCGTGAGTTGGAAAAAAGACTTTAACACCTGACCTGTGGGGTAAGGTCCGGACCAAACCCAGATGGTAGATGGAATCTTTAGATGTGCATATAGAGCCGTGTAGTCCTCTCTCCACCAACGCGTTTC
>NC_086454.1:167401991-167402150 GCF_028390025.1 Pseudophryne corroboree | reverse complement strand
TGTGTGTGTGTCTGTAAGCGGCGCTACTAGAGAGCACAGCTACAGGGGGCACAGCTACAGGGGGCATAACTACTGGGGGCATAACTGTGGCCACGCCCAGTGGCGGAACAAGCAAGCGGTGGGCCCAGGTGCGACAAAATGCTTTGCCCCCCCCCCCCC
>NC_086454.1:167321319-167401791 GCF_028390025.1 Pseudophryne corroboree | reverse complement strand
CTTTATAACAGAGGACTGCCTTTTTTATAGACCAAGGATGAACGTCTCTTGTGAGTTAAGTCTGATAATGACATCACAATTTGTAAATTAAGCTATAGTATGATTACAGAGTGTAGACTGAATAAAAAGTGCTTTCCTATGGACTGAAGTTTGTATTTTCTTAAGCTTTGCATTCCAAAATGGGCTAGCATTCTTTATTTCCAATGGGCACATTAAGCTACTTCCCCAATATATATTTTTTTGTGTTAAAAGTTATTCATACACAACTTGGTAAAACATACTAAATTTAATACATAATGGATTACATCCTGGGATTATCTTTTTCAACAATCTGTAAATTTACAATTAAAAATTGTGTATTAGATTTTTTAGATTGATTTTGCTTAGATTTGCATTTACTCCTAGTCTAAATTGTCTATTTTTATACTATTACTAGATGCCTTAATCTTTGTTATTATCCTATCTAATATTTATTTTTATTTTGTAATGTGGAAAGAAACTGGAGCATTTTTATGATACCCATGCTTCAAGTGACTCTATGGCTTAAGCTTTTTTTTTGAAAAATGAAATGCTATAAAAACAAAATATGATCTGTGCTTTGAGGTACATTTGCCAGTTTTGTGTTTGCTGGCAGTAATATCTGTGGCCTGTTAGCTCAGTTGGTTAGAGCGTGGTGCTAATAACGCCAAGGTCGCGGGTTCGATCCCCGTATGGGCCATTTGCTTTTCTTGAAGGACAAGAATGGAATAAGCTCATCGTGGAGTGCATGAATACTTGAAAACATCATAGACACATATATCACAAAATCTTTTCAAATACATATCAGAAGCCAGTGGGAGTGTCATCCTTTGGCTGATGAAGATTTTTCTCTACATGGCTCAGTGACTTTTGTCTCAAATCAAGCAATATGACATAACTAAGATATGCAAGGGCAAATTAATCAGTTATTATATTGCTGCTCAAACATAGAGGGCACTAGGTGTTACTAGAAGAAGAAGAAGATATGTGCTCCCCTCTCATTAGTGCACACTGAAGTAAAAAAAAATGGAGAATTTCTAAAGACCAGAGCACAAGTAATGGATCTCTGCATTCTTATTGCATCTTTTCTTATTTCCAAATATTTGACATACTTCTGATTTGATAAGTTTAAAAATGAGTTTAAACAAAGGACACCACTGAAGATGATGGAATTTATATGAATTTTAAATGAAGATTTGCAATACTCATACATTGAATGAAAATGGAGCTTTGAACAAAAGGAAAATAAACAATGTTAGCTCCCACGAGATATGAACTCAGATTACTAGATTCAAAGTCCAGGGTGCTAACAATTACACCATGGAACCCTCACCTGAGCAATGGCATCTACTGAAGTGCGCTCATCTTTTAAATGCAAAGAAAAGAAATTCAATACTTTATATATATTATTTCATGTTTCTAATAAGCTCAGGGATGCAATAGGTATTATGTAGAATATTTGTCCAAACCCAATGATAATATATAAAAAGTAACCTATTTTTTAAAGGAGAAGATAGATACTAGAAACCTAAATGCCTAGGACCAATTTCAGTTGGAGCATCACCCCTTATTTTATCCTAGCATTGAATTGACAGTTTTTCTGTATTTCCATATTTGCATATCAGCCACTTACAATTGTTTCAAGCTTTATAACAGAGGACTGCCTTTTTTATAGACCAAGGATGAAAGTCTCTTGTGAGTTAAGTCTGATAATGACATCACAATTTGTAAATTAAGCTATAGTATGATTACAGAGTGTAGACTGAATAAAAATTGCTTTCCTATGGATTGAAGTTTGTATTTTCTTAAGCTTTGCATTCCAAAATGGGCTAGCATTCTTTATTTCCAATGGGCACATTAAGCTACTTCCCAATATATATTTTTTTGTGTTAAAAGTTATTCATACACAACTTGGTAAAACATACTAAATTTAATACATAATGGATTACATCCTGGGATTATCTTTTTCAACAATCTGTAAATTTACAATTAAAAATTGTGTATTAGATTTTTTAGATTGATTTTGCTTAGATTTGCATATACTCCTTGTCTAAATTGTCTATTTTTATACTATTAGTAGATGCCTTAATCTTTGTTATTATCCTATCTAATATTTATTTTTATTTTGTAATGTGGAAAGAAACTGGAGCATTTTTATGATACCCGTGCTTCAAGTGACTCTATGGCTTAAGCTTTATTTGAAAAATGAAATACTATAAAAACAAAATATGATCTGTGCTTTGAGGTACATTTGCCAGTTTTGTGTTTGCTTGCAGTAACATCTGTGGCCGGTTAGCTCAGTTGGTTAGAGCATGGTGCTAATAACGCCAAGGTCACGGGTTCGATCCCCGTATGGGCCATTTGCTTTTCTTGAAGGACAAGAATGGAATAAGCTCATCGTGGAGCGCATGAATACTTGAAAACATCATAGACACATATATCACAAAATCTTTTCAAATACATATCAGAAGCCAGTGGGAGTGTCATCCTTTGGCTGATGAAGATTTTTCTCTACATGGCTCAGTGACTTTTGTCTCAAATCAAGCAATATGACATAACTAAGATATGCAAGGGCAAATTAATCAGTTATTATATTGCTGCTCAAACATAGAGGGCACTAGGTGTTACTAGAAGAAGAAGAAGATATGTGCTCCCCTCTCATTAGTGCACACTGAAGTAAAAAAAATGGAGAATTTCTAAAGACCAGAGCACAAGTAATGGATCTCTGCATTCTTATTGCATCTTTTCTTATTTCCAAATATTTGACATACTTCTGATTTTATAAGTTTAAAAATGAGTTTAAACAAAGGACACCACTGAAGATGATGGAATTTATATGAATTTTAAATGAAGATTTGCAATACTCATACATTGAATGAAAATGGAGCTTTGAATAAAAGGAAAATAAACAATGTTAGCTCCCACGAGATATGAACTCAGATTACTAGATTCAAAGTCCAGGGTGCTAACAATTACACCATGGAACCCTCACCTGAGCAATGGCATCTACTGAAGTGCGCTCATCTTTTAAATGCAAAGAAAAGAAATTCAATACTTTATATATATTATTTCAAGTTTCTAATAAGCTCAGGGATGCAATAGGTATTATGTAGAATATTTGTCCAAACCCAATGATAATATATAAAAAGTAACCTATTTTTTAAAGGAGAAGATAGATACTAGAAACCTAAATGCCTAGGACCAATTTCAGTTGGAGCATCACCCCTTATGTTATCCTAGCATTGAATTGACAGTTTTTCTGTATTTCCATATTTGCATATCAGCCACTTATAATTGTTTCAAGCTTTATAACAGAGGACTGCCTTTTTTATAGACCAAGGATGAACGTCTCTTGTGAGTTAAGTCTGATAATGACATCACAATTTGTAAATTAAGCTATAGTATGATTACAGAGTGTAGACTGAATAAAAAGTGCTTTCCTATGGACTGAAGTTTGTATTTTCTTAAGCTTTGCATTCCAAAATGGGCTAGCATTCTTTATTTCCAATGGGCACATTAAGCTACTTCCCCAATATATATTTTTTTGTGTTAAAAGTTATTCATACACAACTTGGTAAAACATACTAAATTTAATACATAATGGATTACATCCTGGGATTATCTTTTTCAACAATCTGTAAATTTACAATTAAAAATTGTGTATTAGATTTTTTAGATTGATTTTGCTTAGATTTGCATTTACTCCTAGTCTAAATTGTCTATTTTTATACTATTAGTAGATGCCTTAATCTTTGTTATTATCCTATCTAATATTTATTTTTATTTTGTAATGTGGAAAGAAACTGGAGCATTTTTATGATACCCATGCTTCAAGTGACTCTATGGCTTAAGCTTTTTTTTGAAAAATGAAATGCTATAAAAACAAAATATGATCTGTGCTTTGAGGTACATTTGCCAGTTTTGTGTTTGCTGGCAGTAATATCTGTGGTCTGTTAGCTCAGTTGGTTAGAGCGTGGTGCTAATAACGCCAAGGTCACGGGTTCGATCCCCGTATGGGCCATTTGCTTTTCTTGAAGGACAAGAATGGAATAAGCTCATCGTGGAGTGCATGAATACTTGAAAACATCATAGACACATATATCACAAAATCTTTTCAAATACATATCAGAAGCCAGTGGGAGTGTCATCCTTTGGCTGATGAAGATTTTTCTCTACATGGCTCAGTGACTTTTGTCTCAAATCAAGCAATATGACATAACTAAGATATGCAAGGGCAAATTAATCAGTTATTATATTGCTGCTCAAACATAGAGGGCACTAGGTGTTACTAGAAGAAGAAGAAGATATGTGCTCCCCTCTCATTAGTGCACACTGAAGTAAAAAAAAATGGAGAATTTCTAAAGACCAGAGCACAAGTAATGGATCTCTGCATTCTTATTGCATCTTTTCTTATTTCCAAATATTTGACATACTTCTGATTTGATAAGTTTAAAAATGAGTTTAAACAAAGGACACCACTGAAGATGATGGAATTTATATGAATTTTAAATGAAGATTTGCAATACTCATACATTGAATGAAAATGGAGCTTTGAACAAAAGGAAAATAAACAATGTTAGCTCCCACGAGATATGAACTCAGATTACTAGATTCAAAGTCCAGGGTGCTAACAATTACACCATGGAACCCTCACCTGAGCAATGGCATCTACTGAAGTGCGCTCATCTTTTAAATGCAAAGAAAAGAAATTCAATACTTTATATATATTATTTCAAGTTTCTAATAAGCTCAGGGATGCAATAGGTATTATGTAGAATATTTGTCCAAACCCAATGATAATATATAAAAAGTAACCTATTTTTTAAAGGAGAAGATAGATACTAGAAACCTAAATGCCTAGGACCAATTTCAGTTGGAGCATCACCCCTTATGTTATCCTAGCATTGAATTGACAGTTTTTCTGTATTTCCATATTTGCATATCAGCCACTTATAATTGTTTCAAGCTTTATAACAGAGGACTGCCTTTTTTATAGACCAAGGATGAACGTCTCTTGTGAGTTAAGTCTGATAATGACATCACAATTTGTAAATTAAGCTATAGTATGATTACAGAGTGTAGACTGAATAAAAAGTGCTTTCCTATGGATTGAAGTTTGTATTTTCTTAAGCTTTGCATTCCAAAATGGGCTAGCATTCTTTATTTCCAATGGGCACATTAAGCTACTTCCCCAATATATATTTTTTTGTGTTAAAAGTTATTCATACACAACTTGGTAAAACATACTAAATTTAATACATAATGGATTACATCCTGGGATTATCTTTTTCAACAATCTGTAAATTTACAATTAAAAATTGTGTATTAGATTTTTTAGATTGATTTTGCTTAGATTTGCATTTACTCCTAGTCTAAATTGTCTATTTTTATACTATTACTAGATGCCTTAATCTTTGTTATTATCCTATCTAATATTTATTTTTATTTTGTAATGTGGAAAGAAACTGGAGCATTTTTATGATACCCATGCTTCAAGTGACTCTATGGCTTAAGCTTTTTTTTAAAAAATGAAATGCTATAAAAACAAAATATGATCTGTGCTTTGAGGTACATTTGCCAGTTTTGTGTTTGCTGGCAATGATATCTGTGGCTTGTTAGCTCAGTTGGTTAGAGCGTGGTGCTAATAATGCCAAGGTCACGGGTTCGATCCCCGTATGGGCCATTTGCTTTTCTTGAAGGACAAGAATGGAATAAGCTCATCGTGGAGTGCATGAATACTTGAAAACATCATAGACACATATATCACAAAATCTTTTCAAATACATATCAGAAGCCAGTGGGAGTGTCATCCTTTGGCTGATGAAGATTTTTCTCTACATGGCTCAGTGACTTTTGTCTCAAATCAAGCAATATGACATAACTAAGATATGCAAGGGCAAATTAATCAGTTATTATATTGCTGCTCAAACATAGAGGGCACTAGGTGTTACTAGAAGAAGAAGAAGATATGTGCTCCCCTCTCATTAGTGCACACTGAAGTAAAAAAAATGGAGAATTTCTAAAGACCAGAGCACAAGTAATGGATCTCTGCATTCTTATTGCATCTTTTCTTATTTCCAAATATTTGACATACTTCTGATTTTATAAGTGTAAAAATGAGTTTAAACAAAGGACACCACTGAAGATGATGGAATTTATATGAATTTTAAATGAAGATTTGCAATACTCATACATTGAATGAAAATGGAGCTTTGAACAAAAGGAAAATAAACAATGTTAGCTCCCACGAGATATGAACTCAGATTACTAGATTCAAAGTCCAGGGTGCTAGCAATTACACCATGGAACCCTCACCTGAGCAATGGCATCTACTGAAGTGCGCTCATCTTTTAAATGCAAAGAAAAGAAATTCAATACTTTATATATATTATTTCAAGTTTCTAATAAGCTCAGGGATGCAATACGTATTATGTAGAATATTTGTCCAAACCCAATGATAATATATAAAAAGTAACCTATTTTATTTTTTAAAGGAGAAGATAGATACTAGAAACCTAAATGCCTAGGACCAATTTCAGTTGGAGCATCACCCCTTATGTTATCCTAGCATTGAATTGACAGTTTTTCTGTATTTCCATATTTGCATATCAGCCACTTACAATTGTTTCAAGCTTTATAACAGAGGACTGCCTTTTTTATAGACCAAGGATGAAAGTCTCTTGTGAGTTAAGTCTGATAATGACATCACAATTTGTAAATTAAGCTATAGTATGATTACAGAGTGTAGACTGAATAAAAAGTGCTTTCCTATGGATTGAAGTTTGTATTTTCTTAAGCTTTGCATTCCAAAATGGGCTAGCATTCTTTATTTCCAATGGGCACATTAAGCTACTTCCCCAATATATATTTTTTTGTGTTAAAAGTTATTCATACACAACTTGGTAAAACATACTAAATTTAATACATAATGGATTACATCCTGGGATTATCTTTTTCAACAATCTGTAAATTTACAATTAAAAATTGTGTATTAGATTTTTTAGATTGATTTTGCTTAGATTTGCATATACTCCTTGTCTAAATTGTCTATTTTTATACTATTAGTAGATGCCTTAATCTTTGTTATTATCCTATCTAATATTTATTTTTATTTTGTAATGTGGAAAGAAACTGGAGCATTTTTATGATACCCATGCTTCAAGTGACTCTATGGCTTAAGCTTTTTTTTGAAAAATGAAATGCTATAAAAACAAAATATGATCTGTGCTTTGAGGTACATTTGCCAGTTTTGTGTTTGCTTGCAGTAACATCTGTGGCCGGTTAGCTCAGTTGGTTAGAGCATGGTGCTAATAACGCCAAGGTCACGGGTTCGATCCCCGTATGGGCCATTTGCTTTTCTTGAAGGACAAGAATGGAATAAGCTCATCGTGGAGTGCATGAATACTTGAAAACATCATAGACACATATATCACAAAATCTTTTCAAATACATATCAGAAGCCAGTGGGAGTGTCATCCTTTGGCTGATGAAGATTTTTCTCTACATGGCTCAGTGACTTTTGTCTCAAATCAAGCAATATGACATAACTAAGATATGCAAGGGCAAATTAATCAGTTATTATATTGCTGCTCAAACATAGAGGGCACTAGGTGTTACTAGAAGAAGAAGAAGATATGTGCTCCCCTCTCATTAGTGCACACTGAAGTAAAAAAAAATGGAGAATTTCTAAAGACCAGAGCACAAGTAATGGATCTCTGCATTCTTATTGCATCTTTTCTTATTTCCAAATATTTGACATACTTCTGATTTTATAAGTTTAAAAATGAGTTTAAACAAAGGACACCACTGAAGATGATGGAATTTATATGAATTTTAAATGAAGATTTGCAATACTCATACATTGAATGAAAATGGAGCTTTGAACAAAAGGAAAATAAACAATGTTAGCTCCCACGAGATATGAACTCAGATTACTAGATTCAAAGTCCAGGGTGCTAACAATTACACCATGGAACCCTCACCTGAGCAATGGCATCTACTGAAGTGCGCTCATCTTTTAAATGCAAAGAAAAGAAATTCAATACTTTATATATATTATTTCAAGTTTCTAATAAGCTCAGGGATGCAATAGGTATTATGTAGAATATTTGTCCAAACCCAATGATAATATATAAAAAGTAACCTATTTTTTAAAGGAGAAGATAGATACTAGAAACCTAAATGCCTAGGACCAATTTCAGTTGGAGCATCACCCCTTATGTTATCCTAGCATTGAATTGACAGTTTTTCTGTATTTCCATATTTGCATATCAGCCACTTATAATTGTTTCAAGCTTTATAACAGAGGACTGCCTTTTTTATAGACCAAGGATGAACGTCTTTTGTGAGTTAAGTCTGATAATGACATCACAATTTGTAAATTAAGCTATAGTATGATTACAGAGTGTAGACTGAATAAAAAGTGCTTTCCTATGGATTGAAGTTTGTATTTTCTTAAGCTTTGCATTCCAAAATGGGCTAGCATTCTTTATTTCCAATGGGCACATTAAGCTACTTCCCCAATATATATTTTTTTGTGTTAAAAGTTATTCATACACAACTTGGTAAAACATACTAAATTTAATACATAATGGATTACATCCTGGGATTATCTTTTTCAACAATCTGTAAATTTACAATTAAAAATTGTGTATTAGATTTTTTAGATTGATTTTGCTTAGATTTGCATTTACTCCTAGTCTAAATTGTCTATTTTTATACTATTACTAGATGCCTTAATCTTTGTTATTATCCTATCTAATATTTATTTTTATTTTGTAATGTGGAAAGAAACTGGAGCATTTTTATGATACCCATGCTTCAAGTGACTCTATGGCTTAAGCTTTTTTTTGAAAAATGAAATGCTATAAAAGCAAAATATGATCTGTGCTTTGAGGTACATTTGCCAGTTTTGTGTTTGCTGGCAGTAATATCTGTGGTCTGTTAGCTCAGTTGGTTAGAGCGTGGTGCTAATAACGCCAAGGTCACGGGTTCGATCCCCGTATGGGCCATTTGCTTTTCTTGAAGGACAAGAATGGAATAAGCTCATCGTGGAGTGCATGAATACTTGAAAACATCATAGACACATATATCACAAAATCTTTTCAAATACATATCAGAAGCCAGTGGGAGTGTCATCCTTTGGCTGATGAAGATTTTTCTCTACATGGCTCAGTGACTTTTGTCTCAAATCAAGCAATATGACATAACTAAGATATGCAAGGGCAAATTAATCAGTTATTATATTGCTGCTCAAACATAGAGGGCACTAGGTGTTACTAGAAGAAGAAGAAGATATGTGCTCCCCTCTCATTAGTGCACACTGAAGTAAAAAAAAATGGAGAATTTCTAAAGACCAGAGCACAAGTAATGGATCTCTGCATTCTTATTGCATCTTTTCTTATTTCCAAATATTTGACATACTTCTGATTTGATAAGTTTAAAAATGAGTTTAAACAAAGGACACCACTGAAGATGATGGAATTTATATGAATTTTAAATGAAGATTTGCAATACTCATACATTGAATGAAAATGGAGCTTTGAACAAAAGGAAAATAAACAATGTTAGCTCCCACGAGATATGAACTCAGATTACTAGATTCAAAGTCCAGGGTGCTAACAATTACACCATGGAACCCTCACCTGAGCAATGGCATCTACTGAAGTGCGCTCATCTTTTAAATGCAAAGAAAAGAAATTCAATACTTTATATATATTATTTCAAGTTTCTAATAAGCTCAGGGATGCAATAGGTATTATGTAGAATATTTGTCCAAACCCAATGATAATATATAAAAAGTAACCTATTTTTTAAAGGAGAAGATAGATACTAGAAACCTAAATGCCTAGGACCAATTTCAGTTGGAGCATCACCCCTTATGTTATCCTAGCATTGAATTGACAGTTTTTCTGTATTTCCATATTTGCATATCAGCCACTTATAATTGTTTCAAGCTTTATAACAGAGGACTGCCTTTTTTATAGACCAAGGATGAACGTCTCTTGTGAGTTAAGTCTGATAATGACATCACAATTTGTAAATTAAGCTATAGTATGATTACAGAGTGTAGACTGAATAAAAAGTGCTTTCCTATGGATTGAAGTTTGTATTTTCTTAAGCTTTGCATTCCAAAATGGGCTAGCATTCTTTATTTCCAATGGGCACATTAAGCTACTTCCCCAATATATATTTTTTTGTGTTAAAAGTTATTCATACACAACTTGGTAAAACATACTAAATTTAATACATAATGGATTACATCCTGGGATTATCTTTTTCAACAATCTGTAAATTTACAATTAAAAATTGTGTATTAGATTTTTTAGATTGATTTTGCTTAGATTTGCATATACTCCTTGTCTAAATTGTCTATTTTTATACTATTAGTAGATGCCTTAATCTTTGTTATTATCCTATCTAATATTTATTTTTATTTTGTAATGTGGAAAGAAACTGGAGCATTTTTATGATACCCATGCTTCAAGTGACTCTATGGCTTAAGCTTTTTTTTGAAAAATGAAATGCTATAAAAACAAAATATGATCTGTGCTTTGAGGTACATTTGCCAGTTTTGTGTTTGCTTGCAGTAACATCTGTGGCCGGTTAGCTCAGTTGGTTAGAGCATGGTGCTAATAACACCAAGGTCACGGGTTCGATCCCCGTATGGGCCATTTGCTTTTCTTGAAGGACAAGAATGGAATAAGCTCATCGTGGAGTGCATGAATACTTGAAAACATCATAGACACATATATCACAAAATCTTTTCAAATACATATCAGAAGCCAGTGGGAGTGTCATCCTTTGGCTGATGAAGATTTTTCTCTACATGGCTCAGTGACTTTTGTCTCAAATCAAGCAATATGACATAACTAAGATATGCAAGGGCAAATTAATCAGTTATTATATTGCTGCTCAAACATAGAGGGCACTAGGTGTTACTAGAAGAAGAAGAAGATATGTGCTCCCCTCGCATTAGTGCACACTGAAGTAAAAAAAAATGGAGAATTTCTAAAGACCAGAGCACAAGTAATGGATCTCTGCATTCTTATTGCATCTTTTCTTATTTCCAAATATTTGACATACTTCTGATTTGATAAGTTTAAAAATGAGTTTAAACAAAGGACACCACTGAAGATGATGGAATTTATATGAATTTTAAATGAAGATTTGCAATACTCATACATTGAATGAAAATGGAGCTTTGAACAAAAGGAAAATAAACAATGTTAGCTCCCACGAGATATGAACTCAGATTACTAGATTCAAAGTCCAGGGTGCTAACAATTACACCATGGAACCCTCACCTGAGCAATGGCATCTACTGAAGTGCGCTCATCTTTTAAATGCAAAGAAAAGAAATTCAATACTTTATATATATTATTTCAAGTTTCTAATAAGCTCAGGGATGCAATAGGTATTATGTAGAATATTTGTCCAAACCCAATGATAATATATAAAAAGTAACCTATTTTTTAAAGGAGAAGATAGATACTAGAAACCTAAATGCCTAGGACCAATTTCAGTTGGAGCATCACCCCTTATGTTATCCTAGCATTGAATTGACAGTTTTTCTGTATTTCCATATTTGCATATCAGCCACTTATAATTGTTTCAAGCTTTATAACAGAGGACTGCCTTTTTTATAGACCAAGGATAAACGTCTCTTGTGAGTTAAGTCTGATAATGACATCACAATTTGTAAATTAAGCTATAGTATGATTACAGAGTGTAGACTGAATAAAAAGTGCTTTCCTATGGATTGAAGTTTGTATTTTCTTAAGCTTTGCATTCCAAAATGGGCTAGCATTCTTTATTTCCAATGGGCACATTAAGCTACTTCCCCAATATATATTTTTTTGTGTTAAAAGTTATTCATACACAACTTGGTAAAACATACTAAATTTAATACATAATGGATTACATCCTGGGATTATCTTTTTCAACAATCTGTAAATTTACAATTAAAAATTGTGTATTAGATTTTTTAGATTGATTTTGCTTAGATTTGCATTTACTCCTAGTCTAAATTGTCTATTTTTATACTATTACTAGATGCCTTAATCTTTGTTATTATCCTATCTAATATTTATTTTTATTTTGTAATGTGGAAAGAAACTGGAGCATTTTTATGATACCCATGCTTCAAGTGACTCTATGGCTTAAGCTTTTTTTTGAAAAATGAAATGCTATAAAAACAAAATATGATCTGTGCTTTGAGGTACATTTGCCAGTTTTGTGTTTGCTGGCAGTAATATCTGTGGCCTGTTAGCTCAGTTGGTTAGAGCGTGGTGCTAATAACACCAAGGTCACGGGTTCGATCCCCGTATGGGCCATTTGCTTTTTTGAAGGACAAGAATGGAATAAGCTCATCGTGGAGTGCATGAATACTTGAAAACATCATAGACACATATATCACAAAATCTTTTCAAATACATATCAGAAGCCAGTGGGAGTGTCATCCTTTGGCTGATGAAGATTTTTCTCTACATGGCCCAGTGACTTTTGTCTCAAATCAAGCAATATGGCATAACTAAGATATGCAAGGGCAAATTAATCAGTTATTATATTGCTGCTCAAACATAGAGGGCACTAGGTGTTACTAGAAGAAGAAGAAGATATGAGCTCCCCTCTCATTAGTGCACACTGAAGTAAAAAAAATGGAGAATTTCTAAAGACCAGAGCACAAGTAATGGATCTCTGCATTCTTATTGCATCTTTTCTTATTTCCAAATATTTGACATACTTCTGATTTGATAAGTTTAAAAATGAGTTTAAACAAAGGACACCACTGAAGATGATGGAATTTATATGAATTTTAAATGAAGATTTGCAATACTCATACATTGAATGAAAATGGAGCTTTGAACAAAAGGAAAATAAACAATGTTAGCTCCCACGAGATATGAACTCAGATTACTAGATTCAAAGTCCAGGGTGCTAACAATTACACCATGGAACCCTCACCTGAGCAATGGCATCTACTGAAGTGCACTCATCTTTTAAATGCAAAGAAAAGAAATTCAATACTTTATATATATTATTTCAAGTTTCTAATAAGCTCAGGGATGCAATAGGTATTATGTAGAATATTTGTCCAAACCCAATGATAATATATAAAAAGTAACCTATTTTTTTAAAGGAGAAGATAGATACTAGAAACCTAAATGCCTAGGACCAATTTCAGTTGGAGCATCACCCCTTATGTTATCCTAGCATTGAATTGACAGTTTTTCTGTATTTCCATATTTGCATATCAGCCACTTACAATTGTTTCAAGCTTTATAACAGAGGACTGCCTTTTTTATAGACCAAGGATGAAAGTCTCTTGTGAGTTAAGTCTGATAATGACATCACAATTTGTAAATTAAGCTATAGTATGATTACAGAGTGTAGACTGAATAAAAAGTGCTTTCCTATGGATTGAAGTTTGTATTTTCTTAAGCTTTGCATTCCAAAATGGGCTAGCATTCTTTATTTCCAATGGGCACATTAAGCTACTTCCCCAATATATATTTTTTTGTGTTAAAAGTTATTCATACACAACTTGGTAAAACATACTAAATTTAATACATAATGGATTACATCCTGGGATTATCTTTTTCAACAATCTGTAAATTTACAATTAAAAATTGTGTATTAGATTTTTTAGATTGATTTTGCTTAGATTTGCATATACTCCTTGTCTAAATTGTCTATTTTTATACTATTAGTAGATGCCTTAATCTTTGTTATTATCCTATCTAATATTTATTTTTATTTTGTAATGTGGAAAGAAACTGGAGCATTTTTATGATACCCATGCTTCAAGTGACTCTATGGCTTAAGCTTTTTTTTGAAAAATGAAATGCTATAAAAACAAAATATGATCTGTGCTTTGAGGTACATTTGCCAGTTTTGTGTTTGCTGGCAGTAATATGTGTGGCCTGTTAGCTCAGTTGTTTAGAGCGTGGTGCTAATAACGCCAAGGTCATGGGTTCGATCCCCGTATGGGCCATTTGTTTTTCTTGAAGGACAAGAATGGAATAAGCTCATCGTGGAGTGCATGAATACTTGAAAACATCATAGACACATATATCACAAAATCTTTTCAAATACATATCAGAAGCCAGTGGGAGTGTCATCCTTTGGCTGATGAAGATTTTTCTCTACATGGCTCAGTGACTTTTGTCTCAAATCAAGCAATATGACATAACTAAGATATGCAAGGGCAAATTAATCAGTTATTATATTGCTGCTCAAACATAGAGGGCACTAGGTGTTACTAGAAGAAGAAGATATGTGCTCCCCTCTCATTAGTGCACACTGAAGTAAAAAAAAATGGAGAATTTCTAAAGACCAGAGCACAAGTAATGGATCTCTGCATTCTTATTGCATCTTTTCTTATTTCCAAATATTTGACATACTTCTGATTTGATAAGTTTAAAAATGAGTTTAAACAAAGGACACCACTGAAGATGATGGAATTTATATGAATTTTAAATGAAGATTTGCAATACTCATACATTGAATGAAAATGGAGCTTTGAACAAAAGGAAAATAAACAATGTTAGCTCCCACGAGATATGAACTCAGATTACTAGATTCAAAGTCCAGGGTGCTAGCAATTACACCATGGAACCCTCACCTGAGCAATGGCATCTACTGAAGTGCGCTCATCTTTTAAATGCAAAGAAAAGAAATTCAATACTTTATATATATTATTTCAAGTTTCTAATAAGCTCAGGGATGCAATAGGTATTATGTAGAATATTTGTCCAAACCCAATGATAATATATAAAAAGTAACCTATTTTTTAAAGGAGAAGATAGATACTAGAAACCTAAATGCCTAGGACCAATTTCAGTTGGAGCATCACCCCTTATGTTATCCTAGCATTGAATTGACAGTTTTTCTGTATTTCCATATTTGCATATCAGCCACTTACAATTGTTTCAAGCTTTATAACAGAGGACTGCCTTTTTTATAGACCAAGGATGAAAGTCTCTTGTGAGTTAAGTCTGATAATGACATCACAATTTGTAAATTAAGCTATAGTATGATTACAGAGTGTAGACTGAATAAAAAGTGCTTTCCTATGGATTGAAGTTTGTATTTTCTTAAGCTTTGCATTCCAAAATGGGCTAGCATTCTTTATTTCCAATGGGCACATTAAGCTACTTCCCCAATATATATTTTTTTGTGTTAAAAGTTATTCATACACAACTTGGTAAAACATACTAAATTTAATACATAATGGATTACATCCTGGGATTATCTTTTTCAACAATCTGTAAATTTACAATTAAAAATTGTGTATTAGATTTTTTAGATTGATTTTGCTTAGATTTGCATATACTCCTTGTCTAAATTGTCTATTTTTATACTATTACTAGATGCCTTAATCTTTGTTATTATCCTATCTAATATTTATTTTTATTTTGTAATGTGGAAAGAAACTGGAGCATTTTTATGATACCCATGCTTCAAGTGACTCTATGGCTTAAGCTTTTTTTTGAAAAATGAAATGCTATAAAAACAAAATATGATCTGTGCTTTGAGGTACATTTGCCAGTTTTGTGTTTGCTGGCAGTAATATCTGTGGCCTGTTAGCTCAGTTGGTTAGAGCGTGGTGCTAATAACGCCAAGGTCACGGGTTCGATCCCCGTATGGGCCATTTGCTTTTCTTGAAGGACAAGAATGGAATAAGCTCATCGTGGAGTGCATGAATACTTGAAAACATCATAGACACATATATCACAAAATCTTTTCAAATACATATCAGAAGCCAGTGGGAGTGTCATCCTTTGGCTGATGAAGATTTTTCTCTACATGGCCCAGTGACTTTTGTCTCAAATCAAGCAATATGGCATAACTAAGATATGCAAGGGCAAATTAATCAGTTATTATATTGCTGCTCAAACATAGAGGGCACTAGGTGTTACTAGAAGAAGAAGAAGATATGAGCTCCCCTCTCATTAGTGCACACTGAAGTAAAAAAAATGGAGAATTTCTAAAGACCAGAGCACAAGTAATGGATCTCTGCATTCTTATTGCATCTTTTCTTATTTCCAAATATTTGACATACTTCTGATTTGATAAGTTTAAAAATGAGTTTAAACAAAGGACACCACTGAAGATGATGGAATTTATATGAATTTTAAATGAAGATTTGCAATACTCATACATTGAATGAAAATGGAGCTTTGAACAAAAGGAAAATAAACAATGTTAGCTCCCACGAGATATGAACTCAGATTACTAGATTCAAAGTCCAGGGTGCTAACAATTACACCATGGAACCCTCACCTGAGCAATGGCATCTACTGAAGTGCGCTCATCTTTTAAATGCAAAGAAAAGAAATTCAATACTTTATATATATTATTTCAAGTTTCTAATAAGCTCAGGGATGCAATAGGTATTATGTAGAATATTTGTCCAAACCCAATGATAATATATAAAAAGTAACCTATTTTTTAAAGGAGAAGATAGATACTAGAAACCTAAATGCCTAGGACCAATTTCAGTTGGAGCATCACCCCTTATGTTATCCTAGCATTGAATTGACAGTTTTTCTGTATTTCCATATTTGCATATCAGCCACTTACAATTGTTTCAAGCTTTATAACAGAGGACTGCCTTTTTTATAGACCAAGGATGAAAGTCTCTTGTGAGTTAAGTCTGATAATGACATCACAATTTGTAAATTAAGCTATAGTATGATTACAGAGTGTAGACTGAATAAAAAGTGCTTTCCTATGGATTGAAGTTTGTATTTTCTTAAGCTTTGCATTCCAAAATGGGCTAGCATTCTTTATTTCCAATGGGCACATTAAGCTACTTCCCCAATATATATTTTTTTGTGTTAAAAGTTATTCATACACAACTTGGTAAAACATACTAAATTTAATACATAATGGATTACATCCTGGGATTATCTTTTTCAACAATCTGTAAATTTACAATTAAAAATTGTGTATTAGATTTTTTAGATTGATTTTGCTTAGATTTGCATATACTCCTTGTCTAAATTGTCTATTTTTATACTATTAGTAGATGCCTTAATCTTTGTTATTATCCTATCTAATATTTATTTTTATTTTGTAATGTGGAAAGAAACTGGAGCATTTTTATGATACCCATGCTTCAAGTGACTCTATGGCTTAAGCTTTTTTTTTGAAAAATGAAATGCTATAAAAACAAAATATGATCTGTGCTTTGAGGTACATTTGCCAGTTTTGTGTTTGCTAGCAGTAATATCTGTGGCCTGTTAGCTCAGTTGGTTAGAGCGTGGTGCTAATAACGCCAAGGTCACGGGTTCGATTCACGTATGGGCTATTTGCTTTTCTTGATGGACAAGAATGGAATAAGCTCATCGTGGAGTGCATGAATACTTGAAAACATCATAGACACATATATCACAAAATCTCTTCAAATACATATCAGAAGCCAGTGGGAGTGTCAACCTTTGGCTGATGAAGATTTTTCTCTACATGGCTCAGTGACTTTTGTTTCAAATCAAGTAATATGGCATAACTAAGATATGCAAGGGCAAATTAATCAGTTATTTTAATGCTGCTCAAACATAGAGGGCACTAGGTATTACTAGAAGAAGTAGAAGATATGTGCTCCCCTCTCATTAGTGCACACTGAAGTAAAAAAAATGGAGAATTTCTAAAGACCAGAGCACAAGTAATGGATCTCTGCATTCTTATTGCATCTTTTCTTATTTCCAAATATTTGACATACTTCTGATTTTATAAGTTTAAAAATGAGTTTAAACAAAGGACACCACTGAAGATGATGGAATTTATATGAATTTTAAATGAAGATTTGCAATACTCATACATTGAATGAAAATGGAGCTTTGAACAAAAGGAAAATAAACAATGTTAGCTCCCACGAGATATGAACTCAGATTACTAGATTCAAAGTCCAGGGTGCTAACAATTACACCATGGAACCCTCACCTGAGCAATGGCATCTACTGAAGTGCGCTCATCTTTTAAATGCAAAGAAAAGAAATTCAATACTTTATATATATTATTTCAAGTTTCTAATAAGCTCAGGGATGCAATAGGTATTATGTAGAATATTTGTCCAAACCCAATGATAATATATAAAAAGTAACCTATTTTTTAAAGGAGAAGATAGATACTAGAAACCTAAATGCCTAGGACCAATTTCAGTTGGAGCATCACCCCTTATGTTATCCTAGCATTGAATTGACAGTTTTTCTGTATTTCCATATTTGCATATCAGCCACTTACAATTGTTTCAAGCTTTATAACAGAGGACTGCCTTTTTTATAGACCAAGGATGAAAGTCTCTTGTGAGTTAAGTCTGATAATGACATCACAATTTGTAAATTAAGCTATACTATGATTACAGAGTGTAGACTGAATAAAAAGTGCTTTCCTATGGATTGAAGTTTGTATTTTCTTAAGCTTTGCATTCCAAAATGGGCTAGCATTCTTTATTTCCAATGGGCACATTAAGCTACTTCCCCAATATATATTTTTTTGTGTTAAAAGTTATTCATACACAACTTGGTAAAACATACTAAATTTAATACATAATGGATTACATCCTGGGATTATCTTTTTCAACAATCTGTAAATTTACAATTAAAAATTGTGTATTAGATTTTTTAGATTGATTTTGCTTAGATTTGCATATACTCCTTGTCTAAATTGTCTATTTTTATACTATTAGTAGATGCCTTAATCTTTGTTATTATCCTATCTAATATTTATTTTTATTTTGTAATGTGGAAAGAAACTGGAGCATTTTTATGATACCCATGCTTCAAGTGACTCTATGGCTTAAGCTTTTTTTTGAAAAATGAAATGCTATAAAAACAAAATATGATCTGTGCTTTGAGGTACATTTGCCAGTTTTGTGTATGCTTGCAGTAACATCTGTGGCCTGTTAGCTCAGTTGGTTAGAGCATGGTGCTAATAACGCCAAGGTCACGGGTTCGATCCCCGTATGGGCCATTTGCTTTTCTTGATGGACAAGAATGGAATAAGCTCATCGGTGGAGTGCATGAATACTTGAAAACATCATAGACACATATATCACAAAATCTCTTCAAATACATATCAGAAGCCAGTGGGAGTGTCATCCTTTGGCTGATGAAGATTTTTCTCTACATGGCTCAGTGACTTTTGTTTCAAATCAAGTAATATGGCATAACTAAGATATGCAAGGGCAAATTAATCAGTTATTTTAATGCTGCTCAAACATAGAGGGCACTAGGTGTTACTAGAAGAAGTAGAAGATATGTGCTCCCCTCTCATTAGTGCACACTGAAGTAAAAAAAATGGAGAATTTCTAAAGACCAGAGCACAAGTAATGGATCTCTGCATTCTTATTGCATCTTTTCTTATTTCCAAATATTTGACATACTTCTGATTTTATAAGTTTAAAAATGAGTTTAAACAAAGGACACCACTGAAGATGATGGAATTTATATGAATTTTAAATGAAGATTTGCAATACTCATACATTGAATGAAAATGGAGCTTTGAACAAAAGGAAAATAAACAATGTTAGCTCCCACGAAATATGAACTCAGATTACTAGATTCAAAGTCCAGGGTGCTAACAATTACACCATGGAACCCTCACCTGAGCAATGGCATCTACTGAAGTGCGCTCATCTTTTAAATGCAAAGAAAAGAAATTCAATACTTTATATATATTATTTCAAGTTTCTAATAAGCTCAGGGATGCAATAGGTATTATGTAGAGTATTTGTCCAAACCCAATGATAATATATAAAAAGTAACCTATTTTTTAAAGGAGAAGATAGATACTAGAAACCTAAATGCCTAGGACCAATTTCAGTTGGAGCATCACCCCTTATGTTATCCTAGCATTGAATTGACAGTTTTTCTGTATTTCCATATTTGCATATCAGCCACTTACAATTGTTTCAAGCTTTATAACAGAGGACTGCCTTTTTTATAGACCAAGGATGAAAGTCTCTTGTGAGTTAAGTCTGATAATGACATCACAATTTGTAAATTAAGCTATAGTATGATTACAGAGTGTAGACTGAATAAAAAGTGCTTTCCTATGGATTGAAGTTTGTATTTTCTTAAGCTTTGCATTCCAAAATGGGCTAGCATTCTTTATTTCCAATGGGCACATTAAGCTACTTCCCCAATATATATTTTTTTGTGTTAAAAGTTATTCATACACAACTTGGTAAAACATACTAAATTTAATACATAATGGATTACATCCTGGGATTATCTTTTTCAACAATCTGTAAATTTACAATTAAAAATTGTGTATTAGATTTTTTAGATTGATTTTGCTTAGATTTGCATATACTCCTTGTCTAAATTGTCTATTTTTATACTATTAGTAGATGCCTTAATCTTTGTTATTATCCTATCTAATATTTATTTTTATTTTGTAATGTGGAAAGAAACTGGAGCATTTTTATGATACCCATGCTTCAAGTGACTCTATGGCTTAAGCTTTTTTTTTGAAAAATGAAATGCTATAAAAACAAAATATGATCTGTGCTTTGAGGTACATTTGCCAGTTTTGTGTTTGCTAGCAGTAATATCTGTGGCCTGTTAGCTCAGTTGGTTAGAGCGTGGTGCTAATAACGCCAAGGTCACGGGTTCGATTCACGTATGGGCTATTTGCTTTTCTTGATGGACAAGAATGGAATAAGCTCATCGTGGAGTGCATGAATACTTGAAAACATCATAGACACATATATCACAAAATCTCTTCAAATACATATCAGAAGCCAGTGGGAGTGTCATCCTTTGGCTGATGAAGATTTTTCTCTACATGGCTCAGTGACTTTTGTTTCAAATCAAGTAATATGGCATAACTAAGATATGCAAGGGCAAATTAATCAGTTATTTTAATGCTGCTCAAACATAGAGGGCACTAGGTATTACTAGAAGAAGTAGAAGATATGTGCTCCCCTCTCATTAGTGCACACTGAAGTAAAAAAAATGGAGAATTTCTAAAGACCAGAGCACAAGTAATGGATCTCTGCATTCTTATTGCATCTTTTCTTATTTCCAAATATTTGACATACTTCTGATTTTATAAGTTTAAAAATGAGTTTAAACAAAGGACACCACTGAAGATGATGGAATTTATATGAATTTTAAATGAAGATTTGCAATACTCATACATTGAATGAAAATGGAGCTTTGAACAAAAGGAAAATAAACAATGTTAGCTCCCACGAGATATGAACTCAGATTACTAGATTCAAAGTCCAGGGTGCTAACAATTACACCATGGAACCCTCACCTGAGCAATGGCATCTACTGAAGTGCGCTCATCTTTTAAATGCAAAGAAAAGAAATTCAATACTTTATATATATTATTTCAAGTTTCTAATAAGCTCAGGGATGCAATAGGTATTATGTAGAATATTTGTCCAAACCCAATGATAATATATAAAAAGTAACCTATTTTTTAAAGGAGAAGATAGATACTAGAAACCTAAATGCCTAGGACCAATTTCAGTTGGAGCATCACCCCTTATGTTATCCTAGCATTGAATTGACAGTTTTTCTGTATTTCCATATTTGCATATCAGCCACTTACAATTGTTTCAAGCTTTATAACAGAGGACTGCCTTTTTTATAGACCAAGGATGAAAGTCTCTTGTGAGTTAAGTCTGATAATGACATCACAATTTGTAAATTAAGCTATACTATGATTACAGAGTGTAGACTGAATAAAAAGTGCTTTCCTATGGATTGAAGTTTGTATTTTCTTAAGCTTTGCATTCCAAAATGGGCTAGCATTCTTTATTTCCAATGGGCACATTAAGCTACTTCCCCAATATATATTTTTTTGTGTTAAAAGTTATTCATACACAACTTGGTAAAACATACTAAATTTAATACATAATGGATTACATCCTGGGATTATCTTTTACAACAATCTGTAAATTTACAATTAAAAATTGTGTATTAGATTTTTTAGATTGATTTTGCTTAGATTTGCATATACTCCTTGTCTAAATTGTCTATTTTTATACTATTAGTAGATGCCTTAATCTTTGTTATTATCCTATCTAATATTTATTTTTATTTTGTAATGTGGAAAGAAACTGGAGCATTTTTATGATACCCATGCTTCAAGTGACTCTATGGCTTAAGCTTTTTTTTGAAAAATGAAATGCTATAAAAACAAAATATGATCTGTGCTTTGAGGTACATTTGCCAGTTTTGTGTATGCTTGCAGTAACATCTGTGGCCTGTTAGCTCAGTTGGTTAGAGCATGGTGCTAATAACGCCAAGGTCACGGGTTCGATCCCCGTATGGGCCATTTGCTTTTCTTGATGGACAAGAATGGAATAAGCTCATCGGTGGAGTGCATGAATACTTGAAAACATCATAGACACATATATCACAAAATCTCTTCAAATACATATCAGAAGCCAGTGGGAGTGTCATCCTTTGGCTGATGAAGATTTTTCTCTACATGGCTCAGTGACTTTTGTTTCAAATCAAGTAATATGGCATAACTAAGATATGCAAGGGCAAATTAATCAGTTATTTTAATGCTGCTCAAACATAGAGGGCACTAGGTGTTACTAGAAGAAGTAGAAGATATGTGCTCCCCTCTCATTAGTGCACACTGAAGTAAAAAAAATGGAGAATTTCTAAAGACCAGAGCACAAGTAATGGATCTCTGCATTCTTATTGCATCTTTTCTTATTTCCAAATATTTGACATACTTCTGATTTTATAAGTTTAAAAATGAGTTTAAACAAAGGACACCACTGAAGATGATGGAATTTATATGAATTTTAAATGAAGATTTGCAATACTCATACATTGAATGAAAATGGAGCTTTGAACAAAAGGAAAATAAACAATGTTAGCTCCCACGAAATATGAACTCAGATTACTAGATTCAAAGTCCAGGGTGCTAACAATTACACCATGGAACCCTCACCTGAGCAATGGCATCTACTGAAGTGCGCTCATCTTTTAAATGCAAAGAAAAGAAATTCAATACTTTATATATATTATTTCAAGTTTCTAATAAGCTCAGGGATGCAATAGGTATTATGTAGAGTATTTGTCCAAACCCAATGATAATATATAAAAAGTAACCTATTTTTTAAAGGAGAAGATAGATACTAGAAACCTAAATGCCTAGGACCAATTTCAGTTGGAGCATCACCCCTTATGTTATCCTAGCATTGAATTGACAGTTTTTCTGTATTTCCATATTTGCATATCAGCCACTTACAATTGTTTCAAGCTTTATAACAGAGGACTGCCTTTTTTATAGACCAAGGATGAAAGTCTCTTGTGAGTTAAGTCTGATAATGACATCACAATTTGTAAATTAAGCTATAGTATGATTACAGAGTGTAGACTGAATAAAAAGTGCTTTCCTATGGATTGAAGTTTGTATTTTCTTAAGCTTTGCATTCCAAAATGGGCTAGCATTCTTTATTTCCAATGGGCACATTAAGCTACTTCCCCAATATATATTTTTTTGTGTTAAAAGTTATTCATACACAACTTGGTAAAACATACTAAATTTAATACATAATGGATTACATCCTGGGATTATCTTTTTCAACAATCTGTAAATTTACAATTAAAAATTGTGTATTAGATTTTTTAGATTGATTTTGCTTAGATTTGCATATACTCCTTGTCTAAATTGTCTATTTTTATACTATTAGTAGATGCCTTAATCTTTGTTATTATCCTATCTAATATTTATTTTTATTTTGTAATGTGGAAAGAAACTGGAGCATTTTTATGATACCCATGCTTCAAGTGACTCTATGGCTTAAGCTTTTTTTTGAAAAATGAAATGCTATAAAAACAAAATATGATCTGTGCTTTGAGGTACATTTGCCAGTTTGTGTTTGCTTGCAGTAACATCTGTGGCCTGTTAGCTCAGTTGGTTAGAGCATGGTGCTAATAACGCCAAGGTCACGGGTTCGATCCCCGTATGGGCCATTTGCTTTTCTTGATGGACAAGAATGGAATAAGCTCATCGGTGGAGTGCATGAATACTTGAAAACATCATAGACACATATATCACAAAATCTCTTCAAATACATATCAGAAGCCAGTGGGAGTGTCATCCTTTGGCTGATGAAGATTTTTCTCTACATGGCCCAGTGACTTTTGTCTCAAATCAAGCAATATGGCATAACTAAGATATGCAAGGGCAAATTAATCAGTTATTATATTGCTGCTCAAACATAGAGGGCACTAGGTGTTACTAGAAGAAGAAGAAGATATGAGCTCCCCTCTCATTAGTGCACACTGAAGTAAAAAAAATGGAGAATTTCTAAAGACCAGAGCACAAGTAATGGATCTCTGCATTCTTATTGCATCTTTTCTTATTTCCAAATATTTGACATACTTCTGATTTGATAAGTTTAAAAATGAGTTTAAACAAAGGACACCACTGAAGATGATGGAATTTATATGAATTTTAAATGAAGATTTGCAATACTCATACATTGAATGAAAATGGAGCTTTGAACAAAAGGAAAATAAACAATGTTAGCTCCCACGAGATATGAACTCAGATTACTAGATTCAAAGTCCAGGGTGCTAACAATTACACCATGGAACCCTCACCTGAGCAATGGCATCTACTGAAGTGCACTCATCTTTTAAATGCAAAGAAAAGAAATTCAATACTTTATATATATTATTTCAAGTTTCTAATAAGCTCAGGGATGCAATAGGTATTATGTAGAATATTTGTCCAAACCCAATGATAATATATTAAAAGTAACCTATTTTTTTAAAGGAGAAGATAGATACTAGAAACCTAAATGCCTAGGACCAATTTCAGTTGGAGCATCACCCCTTATGTTATCCTAGCATTGAATTGACAGTTTTTCTGTATTTCCATATTTGCATATCAGCCACTTACAATTGTTTCAAGCTTTATAACAGAGGACTGCCTTTTTTATAGACCAAGGATGAAAGTCTCTTGTGAGTTAAGTCTGATAATGACATCACAATTTGTAAATTAAGCTATAGTATGATTACAGAGTGTAGACTGAATAAAAAGTGCTTTCCTATGGATTGAAGTTTGTATTTTCTTAAGCTTTGCATTCCAAAATGGGCTAGCATTCTTTATTTCCAATGGGCACATTAAGCTACTTCCCCAATATATATTTTTTTGTGTTAAAAGTTATTCATACACAACTTGGTAAAACATACTAAATTTAATACATAATGGATTACATCCTGGGATTATCTTTTTCAACAATCTGTAAATTTACAATTAAAAATTGTGTATTAGATTTTTTAGATTGATTTTGCTTAGATTTGCATATACTCCTTGTCTAAATTGTCTATTTTTATACTATTAGTAGATGCCTTAATCTTTGTTATTATCCTATCTAATATTTATTTTTATTTTGTAATGTGGAAAGAAACTGGAGCATTTTTATGATACCCATGCTTCAAGTGACTCTATGGCTTAAGCTTTTATTTGAAAAATGAAATGCTATAAAAACAAAATATGATCTGTGCTTTGAGGTACATTTGCCAGTTTTGTGTTTGATGGCAGTAGTATCTGTGGCCTGTTAGCTCAGTTGGTTAGAGCGTGGTGCTAATAACGCCAAGGTCAAGGGTTCGATTCACGTATGGGCTATTTGCTTTTCTTGATGGACAAGAATGGAATAAGCTCATCGTGGAGTGCATGAATACTTGAAAACATCATAGACACATATATCACAAAATCTCTTCAAATACATATCAGAAGCCAGTGGGAGTGTCATCCTTTGGCTGATGAAGATTTTTCTCTACATGGCTCAGTGACTTTTGTTTCAAATCAAGTAATATGGCATAACTAAGATATGCAAGGGCAAATTAATCAGTTATTTTAATGCTGCTCAAACATAGAGGGCACTAGGTGTTACTAGAAGAAGTAGAAGATATGTGCTCCCCTCTCATTAGTGCACACTGAAGTAAAAAAAAATGGAGAATTTCTAAAGACCAGAGCACAAGTAATGGATCTCTGCATTCTTATTGCATCTTTTCTTATTTCCAAATATTTGACATACTTCTGATTTTATAAGTTTAAAAATGAGTTTAAACAAAGGACACCACTGAAGATGATGGAATTTATATGAATTTTAAATGAAGATTTGCAATACTCATACATTGAATGAAAATGGAGCTTTGAACAAAAGGAAAATAAACAATGTTAGCTCCCACGAGATATGAACTCAGATTACTAGATTCAAAGTCCAGGGTGCTAACAATTACACCATGGAACCCTCACCTGAGCAATGGCATCTACTGAAGTGCGCTCATCTTTTAAATGCAAAGAAAAGAAATTCAATACTTTATATATATTATTTCAAGTTTCTAATAAGCTCAGGGATGCAATAGGTATTATGTAGAATATTTGTCCAAACCCAATGATAATATATAAAAAGTAACCTATTTTTTAAAGGAGAAGATAGATACTAGAAACCTAAATGCCTAGGACCAATTTCAGTTGGAGCATCACCCCTTATGTTATCCTAGCATTGAATTGACAGTTTTTCTGTATTTCCATATTTGCATATCAGCCACTTACAATTGTTTCAAGCTTTATAACAGAGGACTGCCTTTTTTATAGACCAAGGATAAAAGTCTCTTGTGAGTTAAGTCTGATAATGACATCACAATTTGTAAATTAAGCTATAGTATGATTACAGAGTGTAGACTGAATAAAAAGTGCTTTCCTATGGATTGAAGTTTGTATTTTCTTAAGCTTTGCATTCCAAAATGGGCTAGCATTCTTTATTTCCAATGGGCACATTAAGCTACTTCCCCAATATATATTTTTTTGTGTTAAAAGTTATTCATACACAACTTGGTAAAACATACTAAATTTAATACATAATGGATTACATCCTGGGATTATCTTTTTCAACAATCTGTAAATTTACAATTAAAAATTGTGTATTAGATTTTTTAGATTGATTTTGCTTAGATTTGCATATACTCCTTGTCTAAATTGTCTATTTTTATACTATTAGTAGATGCCTTAATCTTTGTTATTATCCTATCTAATATTTATTTTTATTTTGTAATGTGGAAAGAAACTGGAGCATTTTTATGATACCCATGCTTCAAGTGACTCTATGGCTTAAGCTTTTTTTTGAAAAATGAAATGCTATAAAAACAAAATATGATCTGTGCTTTGAGGTACATTTGCCAGTTTTGTGTTTGCTTGCAGTAACATCTGTGGCCTGTTAGCTCAGTTGGTTAGAGCATGGTGCTAATAACGCCAAGGTCACGGGTTCGATCCCCGTATGGGCCATTTGCTTTTCTTGATGGACAAGAATGGAATAAGCTCATCGGTGGAGTGCATGAATACTTGAAAACATCATAGACACATATATCACAAAATCTCTTCAAATACATATCAGAAGCCAGTGGGAGTGTCATCCTTTGGCTGATGAAGATTTTTCTCTACATGGCTCAGTGACTTTTGTTTCAAATCAAGTAATATGGCATAACTAAGATATGCAAGGGCAAATTAATCAGTTATTTTAATGCTGCTCAAACATAGAGGGCACTAGGTGTTACTAGAAGAAGTAGAAGATATGTGCTCCCCTCTCATTAGTGCACACTGAAGTAAAAAAATGGAGAATTTCTAAAGACCAGAGCACAAGTAATGGATCTCTGCATTCTTATTGCATCTTTTCTTATTTCCAAATATTTGACATACTTCTGATTTTATAAGTTTAAAAATGAGTTTAAACAAAGGACACCACTGAAGATGATGGAATTTATATGAATTTTAAATGAAGATTTGCAATACTCATACATTGAATGAAAATGGAGCTTTGAACAAAAGGAAAATAAACAATGTTAGCTCCCACGAGATATGAACTCAGATTACTAGATTCAAAGTCCAGGGTGCTAACAATTACACCATGGAACCCTCACCTGAGCAATGGCATCTACTGAAGTGCGCTCATCTTTTAAATGCAAAGAAAAGAAATTCAATACTTTATATATATTATTTCAAGTTTCTAATAAGCTCAGGGATGCAATAGGTATTATGTAGAATATTTGTCCAAACCCAATGATAATATATAAAAAGTAACCTATTTTTTAAAGGAGAAGATAGATACTAGAAACCTAAATGCCTAGGACCAATTTCAGTTGGAGCATCACCCCTTATGTTATCCTAGCATTGAATTGACAGTTTTTCTGTATTTCCATATTTGCATATCAGCCACTTACAATTGTTTCAAGCTTTATAACAGAGGACTGCCTTTTTTATAGACCAAGGATGAAAGTCTCTTGTGAGTTAAGTCTGATAATGACATCACAATTTGTAAATTAAGCTATAGTATGATTACAGAGTGTAGACTGAATAAAAAGTGCTTTCCTATGGATTGAAGTTTGTATTTTCTTAAGCTTTGCATTCCAAAATGGGCTAGCATTCTTTATTTCCAATGGGCACATTAAGCTACTTCCCCAATATATATTTTTTTGTGTTAAAAGTTATTCATACACAACTTGGTAAAACATACTAAATTTAATACATAATGGATTACATCCTGGGATTATCTTTTTCAACAATCTGTAAATTTACAATTAAAAATTGTGTATTAGATTTTTTAGATTGATTTTGCTTAGATTTGCATATACTCCTTGTCTAAATTGTCTATTTTTATACTATTAGTAGATGCCTTAATCTTTGTTATTATCCTATCTAATATTTATTTTTATTTTGTAATGTGGAAAGAAACTGGAGCATTTTTATGATACCCATGCTTCAAGTGACTCTATGGCTTAAGCTTTTTTTTGAAAAATGAAATGCTATAAAAACAAAATATGATCTGTGCTTTGAGGTACATTTGCCAGTTTTGTGTTTGCTTGCAGTAACATCTGTGGCCTGTTAGCTCAGTTGGTTAGAGCATGGTGCTAATAACGCCAAGGTCACGGGTTCGATCCCCGTATGGGCCATTTGCTTTTCTTGATGGACAAGAATGGAATAAGCTCATCGGTGGAGTGCATGAATACTTGAAAACATCATAGACACATATATCACAAAATCTCTTCAAATACATATCAGAAGCCAGTGGGAGTGTCATCCTTTGGCTGATGAAGATTTTTCTCTACATGGCTCAGTGACTTTTGTTTCAAATCAAGTAATATGGCATAACTAAGATATGCAAGGGCAAATTAATCAGTTATTTTAATGCTGCTCAAACATAGAGGGCACTAGGTGTTACTAGAAGAAGTAGAAGATATGTGCTCCCCTCTCATTAGTGCACACTGAAGTAAAAAAATGGAGAATTTCTAAAGACCAGAGCACAAGTAATGGATCTCTGCATTCTTATTGCATCTTTTCTTATTTCCAAATATTTGACATACTTCTGATTTTATAAGTTTAAAAATGAGTTTAAACAAAGGACACCACTGAAGATGATGGAATTTATATGAATTTTAAATGAAGATTTGCAATACTCATACATTGAATGAAAATGGAGCTTTGAACAAAAGGAAAATAAACAATGTTAGCTCCCACGAGATATGAACTCAGATTACTAGATTCAAAGTCCAGGGTGCTAACAATTACACCATGGAACCCTCACCTGAGCAATGGCATCTACTGAAGTGCGCTCATCTTTTAAATGCAAAGAAAAGAAATTCAATACTTTATATATATTATTTCAAGTTTCTAATAAGCTCAGGGATGCAATAGGTATTATGTAGAGTATTTGTCAAAACCCAATGATAATATATAAAAAGTAACCTATTTTTTAAAGGAGAAGATAGATACTAGAAACCTAAATGCCTAGGACCAATTTCAGTTGGAGCATCACCCCTTATGTTATCCTAGCATTGAATTGACAGTTTTTCTGTATTTCCATATTTGCATATCAGCCACTTACAATTGTTTCAAGCTTTATAACAGAGGACTGCCTTTTTTATAGACCAAGGATGAAAGTCTCTTGTGAGTTAAGTCTGATAATGACATCACAATTTGTAAATTAAGCTATAGTATGATTACAGAGTGTAGACTGAATAAAAAGTGCTTTCCTATGGATTGAAGTTTGTATTTTCTTAAGCTTTGCATTCCAAAATGGGCTAGCATTCTTTATTTCCAATGGGCACATTAAGCTACTTCCCCAATATATATTTTTTTGTGTTAAAAGTTATTCATACACAACTTGGTAAAACATACTAAATTTAATACATAATGGATTACATCCTGGGATTATCTTTTTCAACAATCTGTAAATTTACAATTAAAAATTGTGTATTAGATTTTTTAGATTGATTTTGCTTAGATTTGCATATACTCCTTGTCTAAATTGTCTATTTTTATACTATTAGTAGATGCCTTAATCTTTGTTATTATCCTATCTAATATTTATTTTTATTTTGTAATGTGGAAAGAAACTGGAGCATTTTTATGATACCCATGCTTCAAGTGACTCTATGGCTTAAGCTTTTTTTTGAAAAATGAAATGCTATAAAAACAAAATATGATCTGTGCTTTGAGGTACATTTGCCAGTTTTGTGTTTGCTTGCAGTAACATCTGTGGCCTGTTAGCTCAGTTGGTTAGAGCATGGTGCTAATAACGCCAAGGTCACGGGTTCGATCCCCGTATGGGCCATTTGCTTTTCTTGATGGACAAGAATGGAATAAGCTCATCGTGGAGTGCATGAATACTTGAAAACATCATAGACACATATATCACAAAATCTCTTCAAATACATATCAGAAGCCAGTGGGAGTGTCATCCTTTGGCTGATGAAGATTTTTCTCTACATGGCTCAGTGACTTTTGTTTCAAATCAAGTAATATGGCATAACTAAGATATGCAAGGGCAAATTAATCAGTTATTTTAATGCTGCTCAAACATAGAGGGCACTAGGTGTTACTAGAAGAAGTAGAAGATATGTGCTCCCCTCTCATTAGTGCACACTGAAGTAAAAAAAAATGGAGAATTTCTAAAGACCAGAGCACAAGTAATGGATCTCTGCATTCTTATTGCATCTTTTCTTATTTCCAAATATTTGACATACTTCTGATTTTATAAGTTTAAAAATGAGTTTAAACAAAGGACACCACTGAAGATGATGGAATTTATATGAATTTTAAATGAAGATTTGCAATACTCATACATTGAATGAAAATGGAGCTTTGAACAAAAGGAAAATAAACAATGTTAGCTCCCACGAGATATGAACTCAGATTACTAGATTCAAAGTCCAGGGTGCTAACAATTACACCATGGAACCCTCACCTGAGCAATGGCATCTACTGAAGTGCGCTCATCTTTTAAATGCAAAGAAAAGAAATTCAATACTTTATATATATTATTTCAAGTTTCTAATAAGCTCAGGGATGCAATAGGTATTATGTAGAATATTTGTCCAAACCCAATGATAATATATAAAAAGTAACCTATTTTTTAAAGGAGAAGATAGATACTAGAAACCTAAATGCCTAGGACCAATTTCAGTTGGAGCATCACCCCTTATGTTATCCTAGCATTGAATTGACAGTTTTTCTGTATTTCCATATTTGCATATCAGCCACTTACAATTGTTTCAAGCTTTATAACAGAGGACTGCCTTTTTTATAGACCAAGGATGAAAGTCTCTTGTGAGTTAAGTCTGATAATGACATCACAATTTGTAAATTAAGCTATAGTATGATTACAGAGTGTAGACTGAATAAAAAGTGCTTTCCTATGGATTGAAGTTTGTATTTTCTTAAGCTTTGCATTCCAAAATGGGCTAGCATTCTTTATTTCCAATGGGCACATTAAGCTACTTCCCCAATATATATTTTTTTGTGTTAAAAGTTATTCATACACAACTTGGTAAAACATACTAAATTTAATACATAATGGATTACATCCTGGGATTATCTTTTTCAACAATCTGTAAATTTACAATTAAAAATTGTGTATTAGATTTTTTAGATTGATTTTGCTTAGATTTGCATATACTCCTTGTCTAAATTGTCTATTTTTATACTATTAGTAGATGCCTTAATCTTTGTTATTATCCTATCTAATATTTATTTTTATTTTGTAATGTGGAAAGAAACTGGAGCATTTTTATGATACCCATGCTTCAAGTGACTCTATGGCTTAAGCTTTTTTTTGAAAAATGAAATGCTATAAAAACAAAATATGATCTGTGCTTTGAGGTACATTTGCCAGTTTTGTGTTTGCTTGCAGTAACATCTGTGGCCTGTTAGCTCAGTTGGTTAGAGCATGGTGCTAATAACGCCAAGGTCACGGGTTCGATCCCCGTATGGGCCATTTGCTTTTCTTGATGGACAAGAATGGAATAAGCTCATCGGTGGAGTGCATGAATACTTGAAAACATCATAGACACATATATCACAAAATCTCTTCAAATACATATCAGAAGCCAGTGGGAGTGTCATCCTTTGGCTGATGAAGATTTTTCTCTACATGGCCCAGTGACTTTTGTCTCAAATCAAGCAATATGGCATAACTAAGATATGCAAGGGCAAATTAATCAGTTATTATATTGCTGCTCAAACATAGAGGGCACTAGGTGTTACTAGAAGAAGAAGAAGATATGAGCTCCCCTCTCATTAGTGCACACTGAAGTAAAAAAAATGGAGAATTTCTAAAGACCAGAGCACAAGTAATGGATCTCTGCATTCTTATTGCATCTTTTCTTATTTCCAAATATTTGACATACTTCTGATTTGATAAGTTTAAAAATGAGTTTAAACAAAGGACACCACTGAAGATGATGGAATTTATATGAATTTTAAATGAAGATTTGCAATACTCATACATTGAATGAAAATGGAGCTTTGAACAAAAGGAAAATAAACAATGTTAGCTCCCACGAGATATGAACTCAGATTACTAGATTCAAAGTCCAGGGTGCTAACAATTACACCATGGAACCCTCACCTGAGCAAAGGCATCTACTGAAGTGCACTCATCTTTTAAATGCAAAGAAAAGAAATTCAATACTTTATATATATTATTTCAAGTTTCTAATAAGCTGAGGGATGCAATAGGTATTATGTAGAATATTTGTCCAAACCCAATGATAATATATAAAAAGTAACCTATTTTTTTAAAGGAGAAGATAGATACTAGAAACCTAAATGCCTAGGACCAATTTCAGTTGGAGCATCACCCCTTATGTTATCCTAGCATTGAATTGACAGTTTTTCTGTATTTCCATATTTGCATATCAGCCACTTACAATTGTTTCAAGCTTTATAACAGAGGACTGCCTTTTTTATAGACCAAGGATGAAAGTCTCTTGTGAGTTAAGTCTGATAATGACATCACAATTTGTAAATTAAGCTATAGTATGATTACAGAGTGTAGACTGAATAAAAAGTGCTTTCCTATGGATTGAAGTTTGTATTTTCTTAAGCTTTGCATTCCAAAATGGGCTAGCATTCTTTATTTCCAATGGGCACATTAAGCTACTTCCCCAATATATATTTTTTTGTGTTAAAAGTTATTCATACACAACTTGGTAAAACATACTAAATTTAATACATAATGGATTACATCCTGGGATTATCTTTTTCAACAATCTGTAAATTTACAATTAAAAATTGTGTATTAGATTTTTTAGATTGATTTTGCTTAGATTTGCATATACTCCTTGTCTAAATTGTCTATTTTTATACTATTAGTAGATGCCTTAATCTTTGTTATTATCCTATCTAATATTTATTTTTATTTTGTAATGTGGAAAGAAACTGGAGCATTTTTATGATACCCATGCTTCAAGTGACTCTATGGCTTAAGCTTTTTTTTGAAAAATGAAATGCTATAAAAACAAAATATGATCTGTGCTTTGAGGTACATTTGCCAGTTTTGTGTTTGCTGGCAGTAATATCTGTGGCCTGTTAGCTCAGTTGGTTAGAGCGTGGTGCTAATAACGCCAAGGTCACGGGTTCGATTCACGTATGGGCTGTTTGCTTTTCTTGATGGACAAGAATGGAATAAGCTCATCGTGGAGTGCATGAATACTTGAAAACATCATAGACACATATATCACAAAATCTCTTCAAATACATATCAGAAGCCAGTGGGAGTGTCATCCTTTGGCTGATGAAGATTTTTCTCTACATGGCTCAGTGACTTTTGTTTCAAATCAAGTAATATGGCATAACTAAGATATGCAAGGGCAAATTAATCAGTTATTTTAATGCTGCTCAAACATAGAGGGCACTAGGTGTTACTAGAAGAAGTAGAAGATATGTGCTCCCCTCTCATTAGTGCACACTGAAGTAAAAAAAATGGAGAATTTCTAAAGACCAGAGCACAAGTAATGGATCTCTGCATTCTTATTGCATCTTTTCTAATTTCCAAATATTTGACATACTTCTGATTTTATAAGTTTAAAAATGAGTTTAAACAAAGGACACCACTGAAGATGATGGAATTTATATGAATTTTAAATGAAGATTTGCAATACTCATACATTGAATGAAAATGGAGCTTTGAACAAAAGGAAAATAAACAATGTTAGCTCCCACGAGATATGAACTCAGATTACTAGATTCAAAGTCCAGGGTGCTAACAATTACACCATGGAACCCTCACCTGAGCAATGGCATCTACTGAAGTGCGCTCATCTTTTAAATGCAAAGAAAAGAAATTCAATACTTTATATATATTATTTCAAGTTTCTAATAAGCTCAGGGATGCAATAGGTATTATGTAGAATATTTGTCCAAACCCAATGATAATATATAAAAAGTAACCTATTTTTTAAAGGAGAAGATAGATACTAGAAACCTAAATGCCTAGGACCAATTTCAGTTGGAGCATCACCCCTTATGTTATCCTAGCATTGAATTGACAGTTTTTCTGTATTTCCATATTTGCATATCAGCCACTTACAATTGTTTCAAGCTTTATAACAGAGGACTGCCTTTTTTATAGACCAAGGATGAAAGTCTCTTGTGAGTTAAGTCTGATAATGACATCACAATTTGTAAATTAAGCTATAGTATGATTACAGAGTGTAGACTGAATAAAAAGTGCTTTCCTATGGATTGAAGTTTGTATTTTCTTAAGCTTTGCATTCCAAAATGGGCTAGCATTCTTTATTTCCAATGGGCACATTAAGCTACTTCCCCAATATATATTTTTTTGTGTTAAAAGTTATTCATACACAACTTGGTAAAACATACTAAATTTAATACATAATGGATTACATCCTGGGATTATCTTTTTCCACAATCTGTAAATTTACAATTAAAAATTGTGTATTAGATTTTTTAGATTGATTTTGCTTAGATTTGCATATACTCCTTGTCTAAATTGTCTATTTTTATACTATTAGTAGATGCCTTAATCTTTGTTATTATCCTATCTAATATTTATTTTTATTTTGTAATGTGGAAAGAAACTGGAGCATTTTTATGATACCCATGCTTCAAGTGACTCTATGGCTTAAGCTTTTTTTTTGAAAAATGAAATGCTATAAAAACAAAATATGATCTGTGCTTTGAGGTACATTTGCCAGTTTTGTGTTTGCTTGCAGTAACATCTGTGGCCTGTTAGCTCAGTTGGTTAGAGCATGGTGCTAATAACGCCAAGGTCACGGGTTCGATCCCCGTATGGGCCATTTGCTTTTCTTGATGGACAAGAATGGAATAAGCTCATCGGTGGAGTGCATGAATACTTGAAAACATCATAGACACATATATCACAAAATCTCTTCAAATACATATCAGAAGCCAGTGGGAGTGTCATCCTTTGGCTGATGAAGATTTTTCTCTACATGGCCCAGTGACTTTTGTCTCAAATCAAGCAATATGGCATAACTAAGATATGCAAGGGCAAATTAATCAGTTATTATATTGCTGCTCAAACATAGAGGGCACTAGGTGTTACTAGAAGAAGAAGAAGATATGAGCTCCCCTCTCATTAGTGCACACTGAAGTAAAAAAAATGGAGAATTTCTAAAGACCAGAGCACAAGTAATGGATCTCTGCATTCTTATTGCATCTTTTCTTATTTCCAAATATTTGACATACTTCTGATTTGATAAGTTTAAAAATGAGTTTAAACAAAGGACACCACTGAAGATGATGGAATTTATATGAATTTTAAATGAAGATTTGCAATACTCATACATTGAATGAAAATGGAGCTTTGAACAAAAGGAAAATAAACAATGTTAGCTCCCACGAGATATGAACTCAGATTACTAGATTCAAAGTCCAGGGTGCTAACAATTACACCATGGAACCCTCACCAGAGCAATGGCATCTACTGAAGTGCACTCATCTTTTAAATGCAAAGAAAAGAAATTCAATACTTTATATATATTATTTCAAGTTTCTAATAAGCTCAGGGATGCAATAGGTATTATGTAGAATATTTGTCCAAATACAATGATAATATATAAAAAGTAACCTATTTTTTTAAAGGAGAAGATAGATACTAGAAACCTAAATGCCTAGGACCAATTTCAGTTGGAGCATCACCCCTTATGTTATCCTAGCATTGAATTGACAGTTTTTCTGTATTTCCATATTTGCATATCAGCCACTTACAATTGTTTCAAGCTTTATAACAGAGGACTGCCTTTTTTATAGACCAAGGATGAAAGTCTCTTGTGAGTTAAGTCTGATAATGACATCACAATTTGTAAATTAAGCTATAGTATGATTACAGAGTGTAGACTGAATAAAAAGTGCTTTCCTATGGATTGAAGTTTGTATTTTCTTAAGCTTTGCATTCCAAAATGGGCTAGCATTCTTTATTTCCAATGGGCACATTAAGCTACTTCCCCAATATATATTTTTTTGTGTTAAAAGTTATTCATACACAACTTGGTAAAACATACTAAATTTAATACATAATGGATTACATCCTGGGATTATCTTTTTCAACAATCTGTAAATTTACAATTAAAAATTGTGTATTAGATTTTTTAGATTGATTTTGCTTAGATTTGCATATACTCCTTGTCTAAATTGTCTATTTTTATACTATTAGTAGATGCCTTAATCTTTGTTATTATCCTATCTAATATTTATTTTTATTTTGTAATGTGGAAAGAAACTGGAGCATTTTTATGATACCCATGCTTCAAGTTACTCTATGGCTTAAGCTTTTTTTTGAAAAATGAAATGCTATAAAAACAAAATATGATCTGTGCTTTGAGGTACATTTGCCAGTTTTGTGTTTGCTGGCAGTAATATCTGTGGCCTGTTAGCTCAGTTGGTTAGAGCGTGGTGCTAATAACGCCAAGGTCACGGGTTCGATCCACGTATGGACTATTTGCTTTTCTTGATGGACAAGAATGGAATAAGCTCATCGTGGAGTGCATGAATACTTGAAAACATCATAGACACATATATCACAAAATCTCTTCAAATACATATCAGAAGCCAGTGGGAGTGTAATCCTTTGGCTGATGAAGATTTTACTCTACATGGCTCAGTGACTTTTGTTTCAAATCAAGTAATATGGCATAACTAAGATATGCAAGGGCAAATTAATCAGTTATTTTAATGCTGCTCAAACATAGAGGGCACTAGGTGTTACTAGAAGAAGTAGAAGATATGTGCTCCCCTCTCATTAGTGCACACTGAAGTAAAAAAAATGGAGAATTTCTAAAGACCAGAGCACAAGTAATGGATCTCTGCATTCTTATTGCATCTTTTCTTATTTCCAAATATTTGACATACTTCTGATTTTATAAGTTTAAAAATGAGTTTAAACAAAGGACACCACTGAAGATGATGGAATTTATATGAATTTTAAATGAAGATTTGCAATACTCATACATTGAATGAAAATGGAGCTTTGAACAAAAGGAAAATAAACAATGTTAGCTCCCACGAGATATGAACTCAGATTACTAGATTCAAAGTCCAGGGTGCTAACAATTACACCATGGAACCCTCACCTGAGCAATAGCATCTACTGAAGTGCGCTCATCTTTTAAATGCAAAGAAAAGAAATTCAATACTTTATATATATTATTTCAAGTTTCTAATAAGCTCAGGGATGCAATAGGTATTATGTAGAATATTTGTCCAAACCCAATGATAATATATAAAAAGTAACCTATTTTTTAAAGGAGAAGATAGATACTAGAAACCTAAATGCCTAGGACCAATTTCAGTTGGAGCATCACCCCTTATGTTATCCTAGCATTGAATTGACAGTTTTTCTGTATTTCCATATTTGCATATCAGCCACTTATAATTGTTTCAAGCTTTATAACAGAGGACTGCCTTTTTTATAGACCAAGGATGAACGTCTCTTGTGAGTTAAGTCTGATAATGACATCACAATTTGTAAATTAAGCTATAGTATGATTACAGAGTGTAGACTGAATAAAAAGTGCTTTCCTATGGATTGAAGTTTGTATTTTCTTAAGCTTTGCATTCCAAAATGGGCTAGCATTCTTTATTTCCAATGGGCACATTAAGCTACTTCCCCAATATATATTTTTTTGTGTTAAAAGTTATTCATACACAACTTGGTAAAACATACTAAATTTAATACATAATGGATTACATCCTGGGATTATCTTTTTCAACAATCTGTAAATTTACAATTAAAAATTGTGTATTAGATTTTTTAGATTGATTTTGCTTAGATTTGCATTTACTCCTAGTCTAAATTGTCTATTTTTATACTATTACTAGATGCCTTAATCTTTGTTATTATCCTATCTAATATTTATTTTTATTTTGTAATGTGGAAAGAAACTGGAGCATTTTTATGATACCCATGCTTCAAGTGACTCTATGGCTTAAGCTTTTTTTTGAAAAATGAAATGCTATAAAAACAAAATATGATCTGTGCTTTGAGGTACATTTGCCAGTTTTGTGTTTGCTGGCAGTAATATGTGTGCCCTGTTAGCTCAGTTGTTTAGAGCGTGGTGCTAATAACGCCAAGGTCACGGGTTCGATCCCCGTATGGGCCATTTGCTTTTCTTGAAGGACAAGAATGGAATAAGCTCATCGTGGAGTGCATGAATACTTGAAAACATCATAGACACATATATCACAAAATCTTTTCAAATACATATCAGAAGCCAGTGGGAGTGTCATCCTTTGGCTGATGAAGATTTTTCTCTACATGGCTCAGTGACTTTTGTCTCAAATCAAGCAATATGACATAACTAAGATATGCAAGGGCAAATTAATCAGTTATTATATTGCTGCTCAAACATAGAGGGCACTAGGTGTTACTAGAAGAAGAAGAAGATATGTGCTCCCCTCTCATTAGTGCACACTGAAGTAAAAAAAAATGGAGAATTTCTAAAGACCAGAGCACAAGTAATGGATCTCTGCATTCTTATTGCATCTTTTCTTATTTCCAAATATTTGACATACTTCTGATTTGATAAGTTTAAAAATGAGTTTAAACAAAGGACACCACTGAAGATGATGGAATTTATATGAATTTTAAATGAAGATTTGCAATACTCATACATTGAATGAAAATGGAGCTTTGAACAAAAGGAAAATAAACAAAGTTAGCTCCCACGAGATATGAACTCAGATTACTAGATTCAAAGTCCAGGGTGCTAGCAATTACACCATGGAACCCTCACCTGAGCAATGGCATCTACTGAAGTGCGCTCATCTTTTAAATGCAAAGAAAAGAAATTCAATACTTTATATATATTATTTCAAGTTTCTAATAAGCTCAGGGATGCAATAGGTATTATGTAGAATATTTGTCCAAACCCAATGATAATATATAAAAAGTAACCTATTTTTTAAAGGAGAAGATAGATACTAGAAACCTAAATGCCTAGGACCAATTTCAGTTGGAGCATCACCCCTTATGTTATCCTAGCATTGAATTGACAGTTTTTCTGTATTTCCATATTTGCATATCAGCCACTTACAATTGTTTCAAGCTTTATAACAGAGGACTGCCTTTTTTATAGACCAAGGATGAAAGTCTCTTGTGAGTTAAGTCTGATAATGACATCACAATTTGTAAATTAAGTTATAGTATGATTACAGAGTGTAGACTGAATAAAAAGTGCTTTCCTATGGATTGAAGTTTGTATTTTCTTAAGCTTTGCATTCCAAAATGGGCTAGCATTCTTTATTTCCAATGGGCACATTAAGCTACTTCCCCAATATATATTTTTTTGTGTTAAAAGTTATTCATACACAACTTGGTAAAACATACTAAATTTAATACATAATGGATTACATCCTGGGATTATCTTTTTCAACAATCTGTAAATTTACAATTAAAAATTGTGTATTAGATTTTTTAGATTGATTTTGCTTAGATTTGCATATACTCCTTGTCTAAATTGTCTATTTTTATACTATTACTAGATGCCTTAATCTTTGTTATTATCCTATCTAATATTTATTTTTATTTTGTAATGTGGAAAGAAACTGGAGCATTTTTATGATACCCATGCTTCAAGTGACTCTATGGCTTAAGCTTTTTTTTGAAAAATGAAATGCTATAAAAACAAAATATGATCTGTGCTTTGAGGTACATTTGCCAGTTTTGTGTTTGCTTGCAGTAACATCTGTGGCCGGTTAGCTCAGTTGGTTAGAGCATGGTGCTAATAACGCAAAGGTCACGGGTTCGATCCCCGTATGGGCCATTTGCTTTTCTTGATGGACAAGAATGGAATAAGCTCATCGGTGGAGTGCATGAATACTTGAAAACATCATAGACACATATATCACAAAATCTCTTCAAATACATATCAGAAGCCAGTGGGAGTGTCATCCTTTGGCTGATGAAGATTTTTCTCTACATGGCCCAGTGACTTTTGTCTCAAATCAAGCAATATGGCATAACTAAGATATGCAAGGGCAAATTAATCAGTTATTATATTGCTGCTCAAACATAGAGGGCACTAGGTGTTACTAGAAGAAGAAGAAGATATGAGCTCCCCTCTCATTAGTGCACACTGAAGTAAAAAAAAATGGAGAATTTCTAAAGACCAGAGCACAAGTAATGGATCTCTGCATTCTTATTGCATCTTTTCTTATTTCCAAATATTTGACATACTTCTGATTTTATAAGTTTAAAAATGAGTTTAAACAAAGGACACCACTGAAGATGATGGAATTTATATGAATTTTAAATGAAGATTTGCAATACTCATACATTGAATGAAAATGGAGCTTTGAACAAAAGGAAAATAAACAAAGTTAGCTCCCACGAGATATGAACTCAGATTACTAGATTCAAAGTCCAGGGTGCTAACAATTACACCATGGAACCCTCACCTGAGCAATGGCATCTACTGAAGTGCGCTCATCTTTTAAATGCAAAGAAAAGAAATTCAATACTTTATATATATTATTTCAAGTTTCTAATAAGCTCAGGGATGCAATAGGTATTATGTAGAATATTTGTCCAAACCCAATGATAATATATAAAAAGTAACCTATTTTTTAAAGGAGAAGATAGATACTAGAAACCTAAATGCCTAGGACCAATTTCAGTTGGAGCATCACCCCTTATGTTATCCTAGAATTGAATTGACAGTTTTTCTGTATTTCCATATTTGCATATCAGCCACTTATAATTGTTTCAAGCTTTATAACAGAGGACTGCCTTTTTTATAGACCAAGGATGAACGTCTCTTGTGAGTTAAGTCTGATAATGACATCACAATTTGTAAATTAAGCTATAGTATGATTACAGAGTGTAGACTGAATAAAAAGTGCTTTCCTATGGATTGAAGTTTGTATTTTCTTAAGCTTTGCATTCCAAAATGGGCTAGCATTCTTTATTTCCAATGGGCACATTAAGCTACTTCCCCAATATATATTTTTTTGTGTTAAAAGTTATTCATACACAACTTGGTAAAACATACTAAATTTAATACTTAATGGATTACGTCCTGGGATTATCTTTTTCAACAATCTGTAAATTTACAATTAAAAATTGTGTATTCGATTTTTTAGATTGATTTTGCTTAGATTTGCATTTACTCCTAGTCTAAATTGTCTATTTTTATACTATTAGTAGATGCCTTAATCTTTGTTATTATCCTATCTAATATTTATTTTTATTTTGTAATGTGGAAAGAAACTGGAGCATTTTTATGATACCCATGCTTCAAGTGACTCTATGGCTTAAGCTTTTTTTTGAAAAATGAAATGCTATAAAAACAAAATATGATCTGTGCTTTGAGGTACATTTGCCAGTTTTGTGTTTGCTGGCAGTAATATGTGTGGCTTGTTAGCTCAGTTGTTTAGAGCGTGGTGCTAATAACGCCAAGGTCACGGGTTCGATCCCCGTATGGGCCATTTGCTTTTCTTGAAGGACAAGAATGGAATAAGCTCATCGTGGAGTGCATGAATACTTGAAAACATCATAGACACATATATCACAAAATCTTTTCAAATACATATCAGAAGCCAGTGGGAGTGTCATCCTTTGGCTGATGAAGATTTTTCTCTACATGGCTCAGTGACTTTTGTCTCAAATCAAGCAATATGACATAACTAAGATATGCAAGGGCAAATTAATCAGTTATTATATTGCTGCTCAAACATAGAGGGCACTAGGTGTTACTAGAAGAAGAAGAAGATATGTGCTCCCCTCTCATTAGTGCACACTGAAGTAAAAAAATGGAGAATTTCTAAAGACCAGAGCACAAGTAATGGATCTCTGCATTCTTATTGCATCTTTTCTTATTTCCAAATATTTGACATACTTCTGATTTGATAAGTTTAAAAATGAGTTTAAACAAAGGACACCACTGAAGATGATGGAATTTATATGAATTTTAAATGAAGATTTGCAATACTCATACATTGAATGAAAATGGAGCTTTGAACAAAAGGAAAATAAACAAAGTTAGCTCCCACGAGATATGAACTCAGATTACTAGATTCAAAGTCCAGGGTGCTAACAATTACACCATGGAACCCTCACCTGAGCAATGGCATCTACTGAAGTGCGCTCATCTTTTAAATGCAAAGAAAAGAAATTCAATACTTTATATATATTATTTCAAGTTTCTAATAAGCTCAGGGATGCAATAGGTATTATGTAGAATATTTGTCCAAACCCAATGATAATATATAAAAAGTAACCTATTTTTTAAAGGAGAAGATAGATACTAGAAACCTAAATGCCTAGGACCAATTTCAGTTGGAGCATCACCCCTTATGTTATCCTAGCATTGAATTGACAGTTTTTCTGTATTTCCATATTTGCATATCAGCCACTTATAATTGTTTCAAGCTTTATAACAGAGGACTGCCTTTTTTATAGACCAAGGATGAACGTCTCTTGTGAGTTAAGTCTGATAATGACATCACAATTTGTAAATTAAGCTATAGTATGATTACAGAGTGTAGACTGAATAAAAAGTGCTTTCCTATGGATTGAAGTTTGTATTTTCTTAAGCTTTGCATTCCAAAATGGGCTAGCATTCTTTATTTCCAATGGGCACATTAAGCTACTTCCCCAATATATATTTTTTTGTGTTAAAAGTTATTCATACACAACTTGGTAAAACATACTAAATTTAATACATAATGGATTACATCCTGGGATTATCTTTTTCAACAATCTGTAAATTTACAATTAAAAATTGTGTATTAGATTTTTTAGATTGATTTTGCTTAGATTTGCATTTACTCCTAGTCTAAATTGTCTATTTTTATACTATTACTAGATGCCTTAATCTTTGTTATTATCCTATCTAATATTTATTTTTATTTTGTAATGTGGAAAGAAACTGGAGCATTTTTATGATACCCATGCTTCAAGTGACTCTATGGCTTAAGCTTTTTTTTGAAAAATGAAATGCTATAAAAACAAAATATGATCTGTGCTTTGAGGTACATTTGCCAGTTTTGTGTTTGCTGGCAGTAATATGTGTGCCCTGTTAGCTCAGTTGTTTAGAGCGTGGTGCTAATAACGCCAAGGTCACGGGTTCGATCCCCGTATGGGCCATTCGCTTTTCTTGAAGGACAAGAATGGAATAAGCTCATCGTGGAGTGCATGAATACTTGAAAACATCATAGACACATATATCACAAAATCTTTTCAAATACATATCAGAAGCCAGTGGGAGTGTCATCCTTTGGCTGATGAAGATTTTTCTCTACATGGCTCAGTGACTTTTGTCTCAAATCAAGCAATATGACATAACTAAGATATGCAAGGGCAAATTAATCAGTTATTATATTGCTGCTCAAACATAGAGGGCACTAGGTGTTACTAGAAGAAGAAGATATGTGCTCCCCTCTCATTAGTGCACACTGAAGTAAAAAAAAAATGGAGAATTTCTAAAGACCAGAGCACAAGTAATGGATCTCTGCATTCTTATTGCATCTTTTCTTATTTCCAAATATTTGACATACTTCTGATTTGATAAGTTTAAAAATGAGTTTAAACAAAGGACACCACTGAAGATGATGGAATTTATATGAATTTTAAATGAAGATTTGCAATACTCATACATTGAATGAAAATGGAGCTTTGAACAAAAGGAAAATAAACAATGTTAGCTCCCACGAGATATGAACTCAGATTACTAGATTCAAAGTCCAGGGTGCTAGCAATTACACCATGGAACCCTCACCTGAGCAATGGCATCTACTGAAGTGCGCTCATCTTTTAAATGCAAAGAAAAGAAATTCAATACTTTATATATATTATTTCAAGTTTCTAATAAGCTCAGGGATGCAATAGGTATTATGTAGAATATTTGTCCAAACCCAATGATAATATATAAAAAGTAACCTATTTTTTAAAGGAGAAGATAGATACTAGAAACCTAAATGCCTAGGACCAATTTCAGTTGGAGCATCACCCCTTATGTTATCCTAGCATTGAATTGACAGTTTTTCTGTATTTCCATATTTGCATATCAGCCACTTACAATTGTTTCAAGCTTTATAACAGAGGACTGCCTTTTTTATAGACCAAGGATGAAAGTCTCTTGTGAGTTAAGTCTGATAATGACATCACAATTTGTAAATTAAGCTATAGTATGATTACAGAGTGTAGACTGAATAAAAAGTGCTTTCCTATGGATTGAAGTTTGTATTTTCTTAAGCTTTGCATTCCAAAATGGGCTAGCATTCTTTATTTCCAATGGGCACATTAAGCTACTTCCCCAATATATATTTTTTTGTGTTAAAAGTTATTCATACACAACTTGGTAAAACATACTAAATTTAATACATAATGGATTACATCCTGGGATTATCTTTTTCAACAATCTGTAAATTTACAATTAAAAATTGTGTATTAGATTTTTTAGATTGATTTTGCTTAGATTTGCATATACTCCTTGTCTAAATTGTCTATTTTTATACTATTACTAGATGCCTTAATCTTTGTTATTATCCTATCTAATATTTATTTTTATTTTGTAATGTGGAAAGAAACTGGAGCATTTTTATGATACCCATGCTTCAAGTGACTCTATGGCTTAAGCTTTTTTTTGAAAAATGAAATGCTATAAAAACAAAATATGATCTGTGCTTTGAGGTACATTTGCCAGTTTTGTGTTTGCTTGCAGTAACATCTGTGGCCGGTTAGCTCAGTTGGTTAGAGCATGGTGCTAATAACGCAAAGGTCACGGGTTCGATCCCCGTATGGGCCATTTGCTTTTCTTGATGGACAAGAATGGAATAAGCTCATCGGTGGAGTGCATGAATACTTGAAAACATCATAGACACATATATCACAAAATCTCTTCAAATACATATCAGAAGCCAGTGGGAGTGTCATCCTTTGGATGATGAAGATTTTTCTCTACATGGCCCAGTGACTTTTGTCTCAAATCAAGCAATATGGCATAACTAAGATATGCAAGGGCAAATTAATCAGTTATTATATTGCTGCTCAAACATAGAGGGCACTAGGTGTTACTAGAAGAAGAAGAAGATATGAGCTCCCCTCTCATTAGTGCACACTGAAGTAAAAAAAATGGAGAATTTCTAAAGACCAGAGCACAAGTAATGGATCTCTGCATTCTTATTGCATCTTTTCTTATTTCCAAATATTTGACATACTTCTGATTTGATAAGTATAAAAATGAGTTTAAACAAAGGACACCACTGAAGATGATGGAATTTATATGAATTTTAAATGAAGATTTGCAATACTCATACATTGAATGAAAATGGAGCTTTGAACAAAAGGAAAATAAACAATGTTAGCTCCCACGAGATATGAACTCAGATTACTAGATTCAAAGTCCAGGGTGCTAACAATTACACCATGGAACCCTCACCTGAGCAATGGCATCTACTGAAGTGCACTCATCTTTTAAATGCAAAGAAAAGAAATTCAATACTTTATATATATTATTTCAAGTTTCTAATAAGCTCAGGGATGCAATAGGTATTATGTAGAATATTTGTCCAAACCCAATGATAATATATAAAAAGTAACCTATTTTTTAAAGGAGAAGATAGATACTAGAAACCTAAATGCCTAGGACCAATTTCAGTTGGAGCATCACCCCTTATGTTATCCTAGCATTGAATTGACAGTTTTTCTGTATTTCCATATTTGCATATCAGCCACTTACAATTGTTTCAAGCTTTATAACAGAGGACTGCCTTTTTTATAGACCAAGGATGAAAGTCTCTTGTGAGTTAAGTCTGATAATGACATCACAATTTGTAAATTAAGCTATAGTATGATTACAGAGTGTAGACTGAATAAAAAGTGCTTTCCTATGGATTGAAGTTTGTATTTTCTTAAGCTTTGCATTCCAAAATGGGCTAGCATTCTTTATTTCCAATGGGCACATTAAGCTACTTCCCCAATATATATTTTTTTGTGTTAAAAGTTATTCATACACAACTTGGTAAAACATACTAAATTTAATACATAATGGATTACATCCTGGGATTATCTTTTTCAACAATCTGTAAATTTACAATTAAAAATTGTGTATTAGATTTTTTAGATTGATTTTGCTTAGATTTGCATATACTCCTTGTCTAAATTGTCTATTTTTATACTATTACTAGATGCCTTAATCTTTGTTATTATCCTATCTAATATTTATTTTTATTTTGTAATGTGGAAAGAAACTGGAGCATTTTTATGATACCCATGCTTCAAGTGACTCTATGGCTTAAGCTTTTTTTTGAAAAATGAAATGCTATAAAAACAAAATATGATCTGTGCTTTGAGGTACATTTGCCAGTTTTGTGTTTGCTGGCAGTAATATGTGTGGCTTGTTAGCTCAGTTGTTTAGAACGTGGTGCTAATAACGCCAAGGTCACGGGTTCGATCCCCGTATGGGCCATTTGCTTTTCTTGAAGGACAAGAATGGAATAAGCTCATCGTGGAGTGCATGAATACTTGAAAACATCATAGACACATATATCACAAAATCTTTTCAAATACATATCAGAAGCCAGTGGGAGTGTCATCCTTTGGCTGATGAAGATTTTTCTCTACATGGCTCAGTGACTTTTGTCTCAAATCAAGCAATATGACATAACTAAGATATGCAAGGGCAAATTAATCAGTTATTATATTGCTGCTCAAACATAGAGGGCACTAGGTGTTACTAGAAGAAGAAGAAGAAGATATGTGCTCCCCTCTCATTAGTGCACACTGAAGTAAAAAAAAGTGGAGAATTTCTAAAGACCAGAGCACAAGTAATGGATCTCTGCATTCTTATTGCATCTTTTCTTATTTCCAAATATTTGACATACTTCTGATTTGATAAGTTTAAAAATGAGTTTAAACAAAGGACACCACTGAAGATGATGGAATTTATATGAATTTTAAATGAAGATTTGCAATACTCATACATTGAATGAAAATGGAGCTTTGAACAAAAGGAAAATAAACAAAGTTAGCTCCCACGAGATATGAACTCAGATTACTAGATTCAAAGTCCAGGGTGCTAACAATTACACCATGGAACCCTCACCTGAGCAATGGCATCTACTGAAGTGCGCTCATCTTTTAAATGCAAAGAAAAGAAATTCAATACTTTATATATATTATTTCAAGTTTCTAATAAGCTCAGGGATGCAATAGGTATTATGTAGAATATTTGTCCAAACCCAATGATAATATATAAAAAGTAACCTATTTTTTAAAGGAGAAGATAGATACTAGAAACCTAAATGCCTAGGACCAATTTCAGTTGGAGCATCACCCCTTATGTTATCCTAGCATTGAATTGACAGTTTTTCTGTATTTCCATATTTGCATATCAGCCACTTATAATTGTTTCAAGCTTTATAACAGAGGACTGCCTTTTTTATAGACCAAGGATGAACGTCTCTTGTGAGTTAAGTCTGATAATGACATCACAATTTGTAAATTAAGCTATAGTATGATTACAGAGTGTAGACTGAATAAAAAGTGCTTTCCTATGGATTGAAGTTTGTATTTTCTTAAGCTTTGCATTCCAAAATGGGCTAGCATTCTTTATTTCCAATGGGCACATTAAGCTACTTCCCCAATATATATTTTTTTGTGTTAAAAGTTATTCATACACAACTTGGTAAAACATACTAAATTTAATACATAATGGATTACATCCTGGGATTATCTTTTTCAACAATCTGTAAATTTACAATTAAAAATTGTGTATTATATTTTTTAGATTGATTTTGCTTAGATTTGCATTTACTCCTAGTCTAAATTGTCTATTTTTATACTATTACTAGATGCCTTAATCTTTGTTATTATCCTATCTAATATTTATTTTTATTTTGTAATGTGGAAAGAAACTGGAGCATTTTTATGATACCCATGCTTCAAGTGACTCTATGGCTTAAGCTTTTTTTTGAAAAATGAAATGCTATAAAAACAAAATATGATCTGTGCTTTGAGGTACATTTGCCAGTTTTGTGTTTGCTGGCAGTAATATGTGTGCCCTGTTAGCTCAGTTGTTTAGAGCGTGGTGCTAATAACACCAAGGTCACGGGTTCGATCCCCGTATGGGCCATTTGCTTTTCTTGAAGGACAAGAATGGAATAAGCTCATCGTGGAGTGCATGAATACTTGAAAACATCATAGACACATATATCACAAAATCTTTTCAAATACATATCAGAAGCCAGTGGGAGTGTCATCCTTTGGCTGATGAAGATTTTTCTCTACATGGCTCAGTGACTTTTGTCTCAAATCAAGCAATATGACATAACTAAGATATGCAAGGGCAAATTAATCAGTTATTATATTGCTGCTCAAACATAGAGGGCACTAGGTGTTACTAGAAGAAGAAGATATGTGCTCCCCTCTCATTAGTGCACACTGAAGTAAAAAAAAATGGAGAATTTCTAAAGACCAGAGCACAAGTAATGGATCTCTGCATTCTTATTGCATCTTTTCTTATTTCCAAATATTTGACATACTTCTGATTTGATAAGTTTAAAAATGAGTTTAAACAAAGGACACCACTGAAGATGATGGAATTTATATGAATTTTAAATGAAGATTTGCAATACTCATACATTGAATGAAAATGGAGCTTTGAACAAAAGGAAAATAAACAATGTTAGCTCCCACGAGATATGAACTCAGATTACTAGATTCAAAGTCCAGGGTGCTAGCAATTACACCATGGAACCCTCACCTGAGCAATGGCATCTACTGAAGTGCGCTCATCTTTTAAATGCAAAGAAAAGAAATTCAATACTTTATATATATTATTTCAAGTTTCTAATAAGCTCAGGGATGCAATAGGTATTATGTAGAATATTTGTCCAAACCCAATGATAATATATAAAAAGTAACCTATTTTTTAAAGGAGAAGATAGATACTAGAAACCTAAATGCCTAGGACCAATTTCAGTTGGAGCATCACCCCTTATGTTATCCTAGCATTGAATTGACAGTTTTTCTGTAATTCCATATTTGCATATCAGCCACTTACAATTGTTTCAAGCTTTATAACAGAGGACTGCCTTTTTTATAGACCAAGGATGAAAGTCTCTTGTGAGTTAAGTCTGATAATGACATCACAATTTGTAAATTAAGCTATAGTATGATTACAGAGTGTAGACTGAATAAAAAGTGCTTTCCTATGGATTGAAGTTTGTATTTTCTTAAGCTTTGCATTCCAAAATGGGCTAGCATTCTTTATTTCCAATGGGCACATTAAGCTACTTCCCCAATATATATTTTTTTGTGTTAAAAGTTATTCATACACAACTTGGTAAAACATACTAAATTTAATACATAATGGATTACATCCTGGGATTATCTTTTTCAACAATCTGTAAATTTACAATTAAAAATTGTGTATTAGATTTTTTAGATTGATTTTGCTTAGATTTGCATATACTCCTTGTCTAAATTGTCTATTTTTATACTATTACTAGATGCCTTAATCTTTGTTATTATCCTATCTAATATTTATTTTTATTTTGTAATGTGGAAAGAAACTGGAGCATTTTTATGATACCCATGCTTCAAGTGACTCTATGGCTTAAGCTTTTTTTTGAAAAATGAAATGCTATAAAAACAAAATATGATCTGTGCTTTGAGGTACATTTGCCAGTTTTGTGTTTGCTTGCAGTAACATCTGTGGCCGGTTAGCTCAGTTGGTTAGAGCATGGTGCTAATAACGCAAAGGTCACGGGTTCGATCCCCGTATGGGCCATTTGCTTTTCTTGATGGACAAGAATGGAATAAGCTCATCGGTGGAGTGCATGAATACTTGAAAACATCATAGACACATATATCACAAAATCTCTTCAAATACATATCAGAAGCCAGTGGGAGTGTCATCCTTTGGATGATGAAGATTTTTCTCTACATGGCCCAGTGACTTTTGTCTCAAATCAAGCAATATGGCATAACTAAGATATGCAAGGGCAAATTAATCAGTTATTATATTGCTGCTCAAACATAGAGGGCACTAGGTGTTACTAGAAGAAGAAGAAGATATGAGCTCCCCTCTCATTAGTGCACACTGAAGTAAAAAAAATGGAGAATTTCTAAAGACCAGAGCACAAGTAATGGATCTCTGCATTCTTATTGCATCTTTTCTTATTTCCAAATATTTGACATACTTCTGATTTGATAAGTATAAAAATGAGTTTAAACAAAGGACACCACTGAAGATGATGGAATTTATATGAATTTTAAATGAAGATTTGCAATACTCATACATTGAATGAAAATGGAGCTTTGAACAAAAGGAAAATAAACAATGTTAGCTCCCACGAGATATGAACTCAGATTACTAGATTCAAAGTCCAGGGTGCTAACAATTACACCATGGAACCCTCACCTGAGCAATGGCATCTACTGAAGTGCACTCATCTTTTAAATGCAAAGAAAAGAAATTCAATACTTTATATATATTATTTCAAGTTTCTAATAAGCTCAGGGATGCAATAGGTATTATGTAGAATATTTGTCCAAACCCAATGATAATATATAAAAAGTAACCTATTTTTTAAAGGAGAAGATAGATACTAGAAACCTAAATGCCTAGGACCAATTTCAGTTGGAGCATCACCCCTTATGTTATCCTAGCATTGAATTGACAGTTTTTCTGTATTTCCATATTTGCATATCAGCCACTTACAATTGTTTCAAGCTTTATAACAGAGGACTGCCTTTTTTATAGACCAAGGATGAAAGTCTCTTGTGAGTTAAGTCTGATAATGACATCACAATTTGTAAATTAAGCTATAGTATGATTACAGAGTGTAGACTGAATAAAAAGTGCTTTCCTATGGATTGAAGTTTGTATTTTCTTAAGCTTTGCATTCCAAAATGGGCTAGCATTCTTTATTTCCAATGGGCACATTAAGCTACTTCCCCAATATATATTTTTTTGTGTTAAAAGTTATTCATACACAACTTGGTAAAACATACTAAATTTAATACATAATGGATTACATCCTGGGATTATCTTTTTCAACAATCTGTAAATTTACAATTAAAAATTGTGTATTATATTTTTTAGATTGATTTTGCTTAGATTTGCATATACTCCTTGTCTAAATTGTCTATTTTTATACTATTAGTAGATGCCTTAATCTTTGTTATTATCCTATCTAATATTTATTTTTATTTTGTAATGTGGAAAGAAACTGGAGCATTTTTATGATACCCATGCTTCAAGTGACTCTATGGCTTAGGCTTTTTTTTGAAAAATGAAATGCTATAAAAACAAAATATGATCTGTGCTTTGAGGTACATTTGCCAGTTTTGTGTTTGCTGGCAGTAATATCTGTGGCCTGTTAGCTCAGTTGGTTAGAGCGTGGTGCTAATAACGCCAAGGTCACGGGTTTGATCCACGTATGGGCTTTTTGCTTTTCTTGATGGACAAGAATGGAATAAGCTCATCGTGGAGTGCATGAATACTTGAAAACATCATAGACACATATATCACAAAATCTCTTCAAATACATATCAGAAGCCAGTGGGAGTGTCATCCTTTGGCTGATGAAGATTTTTCTCTACATGGCTCAGTGACTTTTGTTTCAAATCAAGTAATATGGCATAACTAAGATATGCAAGGGCAAATTAATCAGTTATTTTAATGCTGCTCAAACATAGAGGGCACTAGGTGTTACTAGAAGAAGTAGAAGATATGTGCTCCCCTCTCATTAGTGCACACTGAAGTAAAAAAAAATGGAGAATTTCTAAAGACCAGAGCACAAGTAATGGATCTCTGCATTCTTATTGCATCTTTTCTTATTTCCAAATATTTGACATACTTCTGATTTTAGAAGTTTAAAAATGAGTTTAAACAAAGGACACCACTGAAGATGATGGAATTTATATGAATTTTAAATGAAGATTTGCAATACTCATACATTGAATGAAAATGGAGCTTTGAACAAAAGGAAAATAAACAATGTTAGCTCCCACGAGATATGAACTCAGATTACTAGATTCAAAGTCCAGGGTGCTAACAATTACACCATGGAACCCTCACCTAAACAATGGCATCTACTGAAGTGCGCTCATCTTTTAAATGCAAAGAAAAGAAATTCAATACTTTATATATATTATTTCAAGTTTCTAATAAGCTCAGGGATGCAATAGGTATTATGTAGAATATTTGTCCAAACCCAATGATAATATATAAAAAGTAACCTATTTTTTAAAGGAGAAGATAGATACTAGAAACCTAAATGCCTAGGACCAATTTCAGTTGGAGCATCACCCCTTATGTTATCCTAGCATTGAATTGACAGTTTTTCTGTATTTCCATATTTGCATATCAGCCACTTATAATTGTTTCAAGCTTTATAACTGTTAGGGTCTCCTGCCCTGTGCTGCCACGTCGTCATGGCAACCGGGAGACAAGTGCTAGTGGAGTAACCTGAGCGCAGCTGATACTCCGGTTCGGGTCTTTTGCTGTGCAGTGGTTATAGGCTCTGTGCACGGCAGGGGATCCGGTGCTGGTTTTTGTGCTCACAGTCTGTGAGGTCTGAGTGGGGTGTGGACAGCACCTGCTTTATAAGGCCTCTTTTCAGGGTAAGCAGATGCTGCTGAATCTCTGTTGGTTAGTCAGTTCATGAAAGTTAGCCAGTACTGTGTAGCTTTGTATTTGTTTGTTGCTTACTGCAAATAGGCCTGGGGATTTGGTATTACACTCTGCCAATCCAGACCTAGCAGTAAGACTGGAGTCAGTCGTTTAGCTTGCTGGGGTTCTGTTATTACTCTGTGAACTTAGCAAGTTTGCGGCTGTATTCTAACACTTGACTGTCTAATCCTGTCTCACTGTGCTAGGTGTCAGGGGTCAGTTTAGTGGCAGTAAGCTTAAACCTGTGCACTGCAAGTGAGAATCAGGATTGTGGAGGCTCTCCTTGTGTCTATCATTCCATCTCTGACCAAGGAGTTTACTGCCACACCCGTTGGTAACCCTTTAGGGTTTTGCTGTTGCCCTTAGCAACAGCATTTCGGGTTCTCTACGTATTAAAACACAACATCTTGCTTTTTACATCTGAGCAGTTCTAATACAAGGGAGATACCCAGTTCCTTAGCCTCTGGGCTTCTCTGTTCACTGTGTGTGTATTTTGTTACCCTATCACCTTCTGTGTACGTTATGTCATATTCCCCAGTTTGTCTGTGAGTCCATTTGTTTTGCATAACAGTTCAAACACCAGTACATTCCTGCAGACACTGGAGTGCATAACAGTTCTGACACTAGTACTTTCCTGCAGGCACTGGTGTGCATAACATATTCAGCAGCCTAATACTCCTGTTGAAATTTTGTGGGAATATGGAGCATACCCCTCAAAATACGTTGCAACAGGTGGTCGATCAGGTGCAGGTCCTGACTCGGCAATTTAATGATTTGTCCATTAAAATGCATACCTCCCAGGCTGCTGGCGGAGCTCCCGCAGCAGCAGCACCTGCAGGGGTTAAGGAGCCGAAAGTAAATCTCCCGGATCGTTTTTCTGGAGATCGCTCGCAGTTCTTTTGTTTCAAGGAGAGCTGCAAGCTATACTTCCGGCTTAGGCCTCAGTCTTCTGGGTCGGAGATTCAGCGGGTGGGCATAGTGATTTCCTTGCTACAAGGAGACCCACAGGTCTGGGCATAAGGGTTGCAGCCTGACTGTCCGTCGCTTAAAAGTGTTGATGCTTTTTTTACGGCACTGGGCATGTTGTATGATGACCCTGACAAGACGGCCTCAGCCGAGGCTCAGATTTCGATCCTTAAGCAAGGGCGAAGGCCAGTTGAGGTTTACTGTACGGAGTTTCGGAGGTTGGCCCATGATACCCAGTGGAATGACCCAGCCCTGAGACACCAGTACCGAAGAGGTCTTTCTAACCAGATAAAGGACCAACTGGTACAATATCCCTTGCCTGATAGCTTGGATCAGCTCATGCAGTTATCCATCCGGGTGGATAGACGGCTGAGAGAGCGTAGGCTTGAAAGGGAGACTGAGATTTCCTTCCTTCCCAAGGGAACCTCAGACTCTGAGGAATTTTCTGAGGAGCCTATGCAGATTGGGGCTACCCGCCTCTCCTCGCGTGAGAAGACGCGGAGGAGACAGCAGGGGTTGTGTTTGTACTGTGGGAATAAAGGTCATGTGGTAGTATCATGCCCAGAAAAGCCGGAAAACTTCAGGGCCTGAGGGTGATGGGAAATATCCTGTCAGGCCAGAAGTCAGAATTTCCCAAGAAGACTTTTATCATTCCGGTGACCTTGAAGATCCTCGGTCAAACTGTCAAGACTGAGGCCTTTGTGGACAGTGGGGCCGACGGGGTTTTTATGGACCGCCAATTCGCCCTAAAACACTCTGTTCCCTTAGTACCCTTGGCATCGGAAATTGAGATTTGTGGGTTAAACGGGGAACCATTATCCCAAGGTAAAATTACCTCTTGCACTAGCCAGATTTCTTTGTTTATTGGAGCCACACACTCTGAAAAATTGTCCTTTTATGTGACTGTCTGTACTTTTGCCCCATTGGTGTTGGGGTTACCCTGGTTAAGGGCCCACAATCCTCAATTTGACTGGGTCTCTGGGGAGATTCTTAGTTGGGGTACTGATTGTTTCAGGAGTTGCTTGAGCCTTCCAGTCAGGCTCTCGCAGCTAGGTTTGCCAGGATTGCCAGGGTGTTATGCAGATTTTGCGGACGTGTTCTCCAAAAAAGTTGCAGAGGTACTACCTCCCCATCGCCCCTATGACTGTGCCATTGATTTGTTGCCAAATGCTAAGCTTCCCAAGAGCAGGTTGTACTCCCTGTCACGTCCTGAGACTCAGGCTATGGCAGAGTACATTCAGGAGAACTTGGCTAAGGGATTTATCAGACCTTCACAGTCTCCAGTTGGGTCGGGGTTCTTCTTCGTGGGTAAAAAGGACGGTTCGTTGCGACCCTGCATCGACTTCAGGGAATTGAACCGTATCACGATTAAAAACTCATACCCACTGCCTCTCATTTCGGTCTTGTTTGACCAGCTTCGTACTGCCACCATTTTTTCTAAGATTGACCTACGCGGTGCGTACAATCTAATCCGAATAAGAGAGGGGGATGAATGGAAGACTGCCTTTAATACCCACTCAGGGCATTATGAATATTTGGTGATGCCTTTTGGGCTCTGTAATGCCCCGGCAGTCTTCCAGGATTTCATGAATGATGTGCTCAGGGAATATTTGGATAGATTCTTAGTTGTATACTTAGATGACATCCTAATCTTCTCCCATTCCCTGGAGGAACATCGGAAGCATGTACGCTTAGTCCTCCAGAAACTCAGAGACCACCGGCTTGGGGCGAAGCTGGAGAAGTGCGAATTTGAAGTTCAGCAAATCGCATTTCTAGGATATATTATCTCCCCAGAAGGTTTCCAAATGGAGGGTTCCAAGGTACAGGCAGTCCTGGATTGGGTGCAGCCCACTAGTTTGAAGGCGCTTCAGCGTTTCCTGGGCTTTGCGAATTTTTATAGACGATTTATCGCTGGATTTTCGTCTATAGTGGCGCCCTTGGTGGCACTCACTAAGAAAGGGGCGGATGTTGCTCACTGGTCTTGTGAGGCTAAAGCGGCTTTTGCCCGTCTCAAAAGGGCATTTGTTTCGGCCAAGGTGCTGCGACACCCAGATCCAGAGCGTCCTTTTGTGGTGGAGGTGGATGCCTCTGAGATGGGTATTGGGGCAGTGCTTTCTCAGATGGGAGTGTCTGATAATCGCCTTCATCCCTGTGCTTACTTTTCCCGTAAATTTTCGCCTGCCGAGATGAATTATGACGTGGGTAACCGGGAATTGTTGGCTATTAAGGATGCACTCGAGGAGTGGAGACACTGGCTTGAGGGGGCTAAGTTTGTGGTCTCAATTCTCACTGACCATAAGAATCTGGCATATTTAGAGTCAGCGAAGCGTCTCAATGCCAGGCAGGCACGATGGGCTTTGTTTTTTGCTCGCTTTAATTTTTTGATAACATATCGCCCTGGGTCAAAAAACATCAAGGCTGATGCGCTCTCGCGGAGTTTTGCTCCAATCCAGGAGACCACCGAGGAGCCGTTGCCCATTGTTTCCCCATCATGTATTAAAGTGGGCATTACCCAGGACCTCTTATCATTAGTCCTTAGAGCACAGGAGCAGGCTCCTCCAGACCTTCCGGTAGGTCTTTTGTTTGTGCCTCCTAAGTTAAGACAGCGAGTGTTCCTGGAATTCCATGCCAAGAAGTCGGCAGGTCACCCGGGTATTGCCAGAACTCGGGAGTTGCTATCTAGGGCGGTGTGGTGGCCCTCGGTGGCTAAGGATGTGGATCAGTGGGTTCGGGCATGTGACATCTGTGCCCGAAATAAGACTCCTAGAGGGGTTCCTGTTGGCCCATTACATCCACTCTCTATCCCATCTAAGCCATGGACCCACATTTCAATGGATTTTGTGGTGGACTTGCCCAAATCCTCGGGGATGACAGCCATCTGGGTTGTCGTTGACAGGTTTTCGAAGATGGCGCACTTCGTTCCACTGGTTGGGCTGCCATCAGCCAGACGCCTGTCTGAATTATTTATGCTGCATGTTGTGCGTCTCCACGGGTTGCCACTTGATGTGGTCTCTGACCGCGGATCCCAGTTTGTGGCCAAATTCTGGAGGGCATTTTGTTCCGATCTCCAGATTTCTGTCAGCTTGTCGTCAGGCTACCATCCGCAGTCTAATGGGCAGACTGAAAGGGTGAACCAGTCCTTGGAGCAGTTCCTCAGGTGTTATGTCTCCAAGTGTCAGACTGACTGGGTTGCTCATCTGTCCATGGCGGAGTTTGCCTATAACAACGCGGCTCACTCTGCTACAGGGATCTCTCCCTTCCTTTGTGTGTATGGGCATCATCCTAAGGCCAATTCTTTTGACCCCCTGGACTCCACGCCTGGTGGTTCCTCTGTGGTTTCGGTCCTTAGAGGTATTTGGCGGAAAGTGAAGAAAGCCCTTGTATCTGTGTCATTAGTGACCAAAAGGGTTTTTGACAAGCGGAAAAGACCCTGCAGCTTCAAATTAGGAGACTTCGTCTGGTTGTCTACCAAGAATTTGAAGTTGAGACAGCCATCTCATAAGTTAGGGCCCCGGTTCATCGGCCCTTATAAGATCACCAGGGTTATCAATCCGGTGGCATTTCAGTTAGATCTGCCCCGTTCTTTGGGTATCAATAAAACATTTCATTGTTCCCTTTTAAAACGGGCGATTAGTAATCCTTCTTCCAGTGGAAGACCTTCCCCTCTTCTGATACGTGGCCAGAGGGAGTTTGTTGTTGAAAGGATTCTTGACTCCAAGGTGGTTCGGGGTCGGCTGTCATTTTTGGTGCACTGGAAGGGGTATGGCCCGGAGGAGCGGTCGTGGGTGCGCAGTTGTGATCTTCATGCCCCCAGACTGATACGCTCTTTCTTCTCGCAGTTCCCCGATAAACCCGGTGGTAGGGGTTCTTTGACCCCTCGTCAGAGGGGGGGTACTGTTAGGGTCTCCTGCCCTGTGCTGCCACGTCGTCATGGCAACCGGGAGACAAGTGCTAGTGGAGTAACCTGAGCGCAGCTGATACTCCGGTTCGGGTCTTTTGCTGTGCAGTGGTTATAGGCTCTGTGCACGGCAGGGGATCCGGTGCTGGTTTTTGTGCTCACAGTCTGTGAGGTCTGAGTGGGGCGTGGACAGCACCTGCTTTATAAGGCCTCTATTCAGGGTAAGCAGATGCTGCTGAATCTCTGTTGGTTAGTCAGTTCATGAAAGTTAGCCAGTACTGTGTAGCTTTGTATTTGTTTGTTGCTTACTGCAAATAGGCCTGGGGATTTGGTATTACACTCTGCCAATCCAGACCTAGCAGTAAGACTGGAGTCAGTCGTTTAGCTTGCTGGGGTTCTGTTATTACTCTGTGAACTTAGCAAGTTTGCGGCTGTATTCTAACACTTGCCTGTCTAATCCTGTCTCACTGTGCTAGGTGTCAGGGGTCAGTTTAGTGGCAGTAAGCTTAAACCTGTGCACTGCAAGTGAGAATCAGGATTGTGGAGGCTCTCCTTGTGTCTATCATTCCATCTCTGACCAAGGAGTTTACTGCCACACCCGTTGGTAACCCTTTAGGGTTTTGCTGTTGCCCTTAGCAACAGCATTTCGGGTTCTCTACGTATTAAAACACAACATCTTGCTTTTTACATCTGAGCAGTTCTAATACAAGGGAGATACCCAGTTCCTTAGCCTCTGGGCTTCTCTGTTCACTGTGTGTGTATTTTGTTACCCTATCACCTTCTGTGTACGTTATGTCATATTCCCCAGTTTGTCTGTGAGTCCATTTGTTTTGCATAACAGTTCAAACACCAGTACATTCCTGCAGACACTGGAGTGCATAACAGTTCTGACACTAGTACTTTCCTGCAGGCACTGGTGTGCATAACAATAACAGAGGACTGCCTTTTTTATAGACCAAGGATGAACGTCTCTTGTGAGTTAAGTCTGATAATGACATCACAATTTGTAAATTAAGCTATAGTATGATTACAGAGTGTAGACTGAATAAAAAGTGCTTTCCTATGGATTGAAGTTTGTATTTTCTTAAGCTTTGCATTCCAAAATGGGCTAGCATTCTTTATTTCCAATGGGCACATTAAGCTACTTCCCCAATATATATTTTTTTGTGTTAAAAGTTATTCATACACAACTTGGTAAAACATACTAAATTTAATACATAATGGATTACATCCTGGGATTATCTTTTTCAACAATCTGTAAATTTACAATTAAAAATTGTGTATTAGATTTTTTAGATTGATTTTGCTTAGATTTGCATTTACTCCTAGTCTAAATTGTCTATTTTTATACTATTAGTAGATGCCTTAATCTTTGTTATTATCCTATCTAATATTTATTTTTATTTTGTAATGTGGAAAGAAACTGGAGCATTTTTATGATACCCATGCTTCAAGTGACTCTATGGCTTAAGCTTTTTTTTGAAAAATGAAATGCTATAAAAACAAAATATGATCTGTGCTTTAAGGTACATTTGCCAGTTTTGTGTTTGCTTGTAGTAATATCTGTGGCCTGTTAGCTCAGTTGGTTAGAGCGTGGTGCTAATAACGCCAAGGTCACGGGTTCGATCCACGTGTGGGCTATTTGCTTTTCTTGATGGACAAGAATGGAATAAGCTCATCGTGGAGTGCATGAATACTTGAAAACATCATAGACACATATATCACAAAATCTCTTCAAATACATATCAGAAGCCAGTGGGAGTGTCATCCTTTGGCTGATGAAGATTTTTCTCTACATGGCTCAGTGACTTTTGTTTCAAATCAAGTAATATGGCATAACTAAGATATGCAAGGGCAAATTAATCAGTTATTTTAATGCTGCTCAAACATAGAGGGTACTAGGTGTTACTAGAAGAAGTAGAAGATATGTGCTCCCCTCTCATTAGTGCACACTGAAGTAAAAAAAATGGAGAATTTCTAAAGACCAGAGCACAAGTAATGGATCTCTGCATTCTTATTGCATCTTTTCTTATTTCCAAATATTTGACATACTTCTGATTTGATAAGTTTAAAAATGAGTTTAAACAAAGGACACCACTGAAGATGATGGAATTTATATGAATTTTAAATGAAGATTTGCAATACTCATACATTGAATGAAAATGGAGCTTTGAACAAAAGGAAAATAAACAATGTTAGCTCCCACGAGATATGAACTCAGATTACTAGATTCAAAGTCCAGGGTGCTAACAATTACACCATGGAACCCTCACCTGAGCAATGGCATCTACTGAAGTGCACTCATCTTTTAAATGCAAAGAAAAGAAATTCAATACTTTATATATATTATTTCAAGTTTCTAATAAGCTCAGGGATGCAATAGGTATTATGTAGAATATTTGTCCAAACCCAATGATAATATATAAAAAGTAACCTATTTTTTTAAAGGAGAAGATAGATACTAGAAACCTAAATGCCTAGGACCAATTTCAGTTGGAGCATCACCCCTTATGTTATCCTAGCATTGAATTGACAGTTTTTCTGTATTTCCATATTTGCATATCAGCCACTTACAATTGTTTCAAGCTTTATAACAGAGGACTGCCTTTTTTATAGACCAAGGATGAAAGTCTCTTGTGAGTTAAGTCTGATAATGACATCACAATTTGTAAATTAAGCTATAGTATGATTACAGAGTGTAGACTGAATAAAAAGTGCTTTCCTATGGATTGAAGTTTGTATTTTCTTAAGCTTTGCATTCCAAAATGGGCTAGCATTCTTTATTTCCAATGGGCACATTAAGCTACTTCCCCAATATATATTTTTTTGTGTTAAAAGTTATTCATACACAACTTGGTAAAACATACTAAATTTAATACATAATGGATTACATCCTGGGATTATCTTTTTCAACAATCTGTAAATTTACAATTAAAAATTGTGTATTAGATTTTTTAGATTGATTTTGCTTAGATTTGCATATACTCCTTGTCTAAATTGTCTATTTTTATACTATTAGTAGATGCCTTAATCTTTGTTATTATCCTATCTAATATTTATTTTTATTTTGTAATGTGGAAAGAAACTGGAGCATTTTTATGATACCCATGCTTCAAGTGACTCTATGGCTTAAGCTTTTTTTTGAAAAATGAAATGCTATAAAAACAAAATATGATCTGTGCTTTGAGGTACATTTGCCAGTTTTGTGTTTGCTGGCAGTAATATCTGTGGCCTTTTAGCTCAGTTGGTTAGAGCGTGGTGCTAATAACGCCAAGGTCACGGGTTCGATCCACGTATGGGCTATTTGCTTTTCTTGATGGACAAGAATGGAATAAGCTCATCGTGGAGTGCATGAATACTTGAAAACATCATAGACACATATATCACAAAATCTCTTCAAATACATATCAGAAGCCAGTGGGAGTGTCATCCTTTGGCTGATGAAGATTTTTCTCTACATGGCTCAGTGACTTTTGTTTCAAATCAAGTAATATGGCATAACTAAGATATGCAAGGGCAAATTAATCAGTTATTTTAATGCTGCTCAAACATAGAGGGCACTAGGTGTTACTAGAAGAAGTAGAAGATATGTGCTCCCCTCTCATTAGTGCACACTGAAGTAAAAAAAATGGAGAATTTCTAAAGACCAGAGCACAAGTAATGGATCTCTGCATTCTTATTGCATCTTTTCTTATTTCCAAATATTTGACATACTTCTGATTTTATAAGTTTAAAAATGAGTTTAAACAAAGGACACCACTGAAGATGATGGAATTTATATGAATTTTAAATGAAGATTTGCAATACTCATACATTGAATGAAAATGGACCTTTGAACAAAAGGAAAATAAACAATGTTAGCTCCCACGAGATATGAACTCAGATTACTAGATTCAAAGTCCAGGGTGCTAACAATTACACCATGGAACCCTCACTTGAGCAATAGCATCTACTGAAGTGCGCTCATCTTTTAAATGCAAAGAAAAGAAATTCAATACTTTATATATATTATTTCAAGTTTCTAATAAGCTCAGGGATGCAATAGGTATTATGTAGAATATTTGTCCAAACCCAATGATAATATATAAAAAGTAACCTATTTTTTAAAGGAGAAGATAGATACTAGAAACCTAAATGCCTAGGACCAATTTCAGTTGGAGCATCACCCCTTATGTTATCCTTGCATTGAATTGACAGTTTTTCTGTATTTCCATATTTGCATATCAGCCACTTATAATTGTTTCAAGCTTTATAACAGAGGACTGCCTTTTTTATAGACCAAGGATGAACGTCTCTTGTGAGTTAAGTCTGATAATGACATCACAATTTGTAAATTAAGCTATAGTATGATTACAGAGTGTAGACTGAATAAAAAGTGCTTTCCTATGGATTGAAGTTTGTATTTTCTTAAGCTTTGCATTCCAAAATGGGCTAGCATTCTTTATTTCCAATGGGCACATTAAGCTACTTCCCCAATATATATTTTTTTGTGTTAAAAGTTATTCATACACAACTTGGTAAAACATACTAAATTTAATACATAATGGATTACATCCTGGGATTATCTTTTTCAACAATCTGTAAATTTACAATTAAAAATTGTGTATTAGATTTTTTAGATTGATTTTGCTTAGATTTGCATTTACTCCTTGTCTAAATTGTCTATTTTTATACTATTACTAGATGCCTTAATCTTTGTTATTATCCTATCTAATATTTATTTTTATTTTGTAATGTGGAAAGAAACTGGAGCATTTTTATGATACCCATGCTTCAAGTGACTCTATGGCTTAAGCTTTTTTTTGAAAAATTAAATGCTATAAAAACAAAATATGATCTGTGCTTTGAGGTACATTTGCCAGTTTTGTGTTTGCTGGCAGTAATATGTGTGCCCTGTTAGCTCAGTTGTTTAGAGCGTGGTGCTAATAACGCCAAGGTCACGGGTTCGATCCCCGTATGGGCCATTTGCTTTTCTTGAAGGACAAGAATGGAATAAGCTCATCGTGGAGTGCATGAATACTTGAAAACATCATAGACACATATATCACAAAATCTTTTCAAATACATATCAGAAGCCAGTGGGAGTGTCATCCTTTGGCTGATGAAGATTTTTCTCTACATGGCTCAGTGACTTTTGTCTCAAATCAAGCAATATGACATAACTAAGATATGCAAGGGCAAATTAATCAGTTATTATATTGCTGCTCAAACATAGAGGGCACTAGGTGTTACTAGAAGAAGAAGAAGATATGTGCTCCCCTCTCATTAGTGCACACTGAAGTAAAAAAAAATGGAGAATTTCTAAAGACCAGAGCACAAGTAATGGATCTCTGCATTCTTATTGCATCTTTTCTTATTTCCAAATATTTGACATACTTCTGATTTGATAAGTTTAAAAATGAGTTTAAACAAAGGACACCACTGAAGATGATGGAATTTATATGAATTTTAAATGAAGATTTGCAATACTCATACATTGAATGAAAATGGAGCTTTGAACAAAAGGAAAATAAACAATGTTAGCTCCCACGAGATATGAACTCAGATTACTAGATTCAAAGTCCAGGGTGCTAGCAATTACACCATGGAACCCTCACCTGAGCAATGGCATCTACTGAAGTGCGCTCATCTTTTAAATGCAAAGAAAAGAAATTCAATACTTTATATATATTATTTCAAGTTTCTAATAAGCTCAGGGATGCAATAGGTATTATGTAGAATATTTGTCCAAACCCAATGATAATATATAAAAAGTAACCTATTTTTTAAAGGAGAAGATAGATACTAGAAACCTAAATGCCTAGGACCAATTTCAGTTGGAGCATCACCCCTTATGTTATCCTAGCATTGAATTGACAGTTTTTCTGTATTTCCATATTTGCATATCAGCCACTTACAATTGTTTCAAGCTTTATAACAGAGGACTGCCTTTTTTATAGACCAAGGATGAAAGTCTCTTGTGAGTTAAGTCTGATAATGACATCACAATTTGTAAATTAAGCTATAGTATGATTACAGAGTGTAGACTGAATAAAAAGTGCTTTCCTATGGATTGAAGTTTGTATTTTCTTAAGCTTTGCATTCCAAAATGGGCTAGCATTCTTTATTTCCAATGGGCACATTAAGCTACTTCCCCAATATATATTTTTTTGTGTTAAAAGTTATTCATACACAACTTGGTAAAACATACTAAATTTAATACATAATGGATTACATCCTGGGATTATCTTTTTCAACAATCTGTAAATTTACAATTAAAAATTGTGTATTAGATTTTTTAGATTGATTTTGCTTAGATTTGCATATACTCCTTGTCTAAATTGTCTATTTTTATACTATTACTAGATGCCTTAATCTTTGTTATTATCCTATCTAATATTTATTTTTATTTTGTAATGTGGAAAGAAACTGGAGCATTTTTATGATACCCATGCTTCAAGTGACTCTATGGCTTAAGCTTTTTTTTGAAAAATGAAATGCTATAAAAACAAAATATGATCTGTGCTTTGAGGTACATTTGCCAGTTTTGTGTTTGCTTGCAGTAACATCTGTGGCCGGTTAGCTCAGTTGGTTAGAGCATGGTGCTAATAACGCAAAGGTCACGGGTTCGATCCCCGTATGGGCCATTTGCTTTTCTTGATGGACAAGAATGGAATAAGCTCATCGGTGGAGTGCATGAATACTTGAAAACATCATAGACACATATATCACAAAATCTCTTCAAATACATATCAGAAGCCAGTGGGAGTGTCATCCTTTGGATGATGAAGATTTTTCTCTACATGGCCCAGTGACTTTTGTCTCAAATCAAGCAATATGGCATAACTAAGATATGCAAGGGCAAATTAATCAGTTATTATATTGCTGCTCAAACATAGAGGACACTAGGTGTTACTAGAAGAAGAAGAAGATATGAGCTCCCCTCTCATTAGTGCACACTGAAGTAAAAAAAATGGAGAATTTCTAAAGACCAGAGCACAAGTAATGGATCTCTGCATTCTTATTGCATCTTTTCTTATTTCCAAATATTTGACATACTTCTGATTTGATAAGTTTAAAAATGAGTTTAAACAAAGGACACCACTGAAGATGATGGAATTTATATGAATTTTAAATGAAGATTTGCAATACTCATACATTGAATGAAAATGGAGCTTTGAACAAAAGGAAAATAAACAATGTTAGCTCCCACGAGATATGAACTCAGATTACTAGATTCAAAGTCCAGGGTGCTAACAATTACACCATGGAACCCTCACCTGAGCAATGGCATCTACTGAAGTGCACTCATCTTTTAAATGCAAAGAAAAGAAATTCAATACTTTATATATATTATTTCAAGTTTCTAATAAGCTCAGGGATGCAATAGGTATTATGTAGAATATTTGTCCAAACCCAATGATAATATATAAAAAGTAACCTATTTTTTAAAGGAGAAGATAGATACTAGAAACCTAAATGCCTAGGACCAATTTCAGTTGGAGCATCACCCCTTATGTTATCCTAGCATTGAATTGACAGTTTTTCTGTATTTCCATATTTGCATATCAGCCACTTACAATTGTTTCAAGCTTTATAACAGAGGACTGCCTTTTTTATAGACAAAGGATGAAAGTCTCTTGTGAGTTAAGCCTGATAATGACATCACAATTTGTAAATTAAGCTATAGTATGATTACAGAGTGTAGACTGAATAAAAAGTGCTTTCCTATGGATTGAAGTTTGTATTTTCTTAAGCTTTGCATTCCAAAATGGGCTAGCATTCTTTATTTCCAATGGGCACATTAAGCTACTTCCCCAATATATATTTTTTTGTGTTAAAAGTTATTCATACACAACTTGGTAAAACATACTAAATTTAATACATAATGGATTACATCCTGGGATTATCTTTTTCAACAATCTGTAAATTTACAATTAAAAATTGTGTATTAGATTTTTTAGATTGATTTTGCTTAGATTTGCATATACTCCTTGTCTAAATTGTCTATTTTTATACTATTAGTAGATGCCTTAATCTTTGTTATTATCCTATCTAATATTTATTTTTATTTTGTAATGTGGAAAGAAACTGGAGCATTTTTATGATACCCATGCTTCAAGTGACTCTATGGCTTAGGCTTTTTTTTGAAAAATGAAATGCTATAAAAACAAAATATGATCTGTGCTTTGAGGTACATTTGCCAGTTTTGTGTTTGCTGGCAGTAATATCTGTGGCCTGTCAGCTCAGTTGGTTAGAGCGTGGTGCTAATAACGCCAAGGTCACAGGTTTGATCCACGTATGGGCTATTTGCTTTTCTTGATGGACAAGAATGGAATAAGCTCATCGTGGAGTGCATGAATACTTGAAAACATCATAGACACATATATCACAAAATCTCTTCAAATACATATCAGAAGCCAGTGGGAGTGTCATCCTTTGGCTGATGAAGATTTTTCTCTACATGGCTCAGTGACTTTTGTTTCAAATCAAGTAATATGGCATAACTAAGATATGCAAGGGCAAATTAATCAGTTATTTTAATGCTGCTCAAACATAGAGGGAACTAGGTGTTACTAGAAGAAGTAGAAGATATGTGCTCCCCTCTCATTAGTGCACACTGAAGTAAAAAAAATGGAGAATTTCTAAAGACCAGAGCACAAGTAATGGATCTCTGCATTCTTATTGCATCTTTTCTTATTTCCAAATATTTGACATACTTCTGATTTGATAAGTTTAAAAATGAGTTTAAACAAAGGACACCACTGAAGATGATGGAATTTATATGAATTTTAAATGAAGATTTGCAAAACTCATACATTGAATGAAAATGGAGCTTTGAACAAAAGGAAAATAAACAATGTTAGCTCCCACGAGATATGAACTCAGATTACTAGATTCAAAGTCCAGGGTGCTAACAATTACACCATGGAACCCTCACCTAAACAATGGCATCTACTGAAGTGCGCTCATCTTTTAAATGCAAAGAAAAGAAATTCAATACTTTATATATATTTTTTCAAGTTTCTAATAAGCTCAGGGATGCAATAGGTATTATGTAGAATATTTGTCCAAACCCAATGATAATATATAAAAAGTAACCTATTTTTTAAAGGAGAAGATAGATACTAGAAACCTAAATGCCTAGGACCAATTTCAGTTGGAGCATCACCCCTTATGTTATCCTAGCATTGAATTGACAGTTTTTCTGTATTTCCATATTTGCATATCAGCCACTTACAATTGTTTCAAGCTTTATAACAGAGGACTGCCTTTTTTATAGACCAAGGATGAAAGTCTCTTGTGAGTTAAGTCTGATAATGACATCACAATTTGTAAATTAAGCTATAGTATGATTACAGAGTGTAGACTGAATAAAAAGTGCTTTCCTATGGATTGAAGTTTGTATTTTCTTAAGCTTTGCATTCCAAAATGGGCTAGCATTCTTTATTTCCAATGGGCACATTAAGCTACTTCCCCAATATATATTTTTTTGTGTTAAAAGTTATTCATACACAACTTGGTAAAACATACTAAATTTAATACATAATGGATTACATCCTGGGATTATCTTTTTCAACAATCTGTAAATTTACAATTAAAAATTGTGTATTAGATTTTTTAGATTGATTTTGCTTAGATTTGCATATACTCCTTGTCTAAATTGTCTATTTTTATACTATTACTAGATGCCTTAATCTTTGTTATTATCCTATCTAATATTTATTTTTATTTTGTAATGTGGAAAGAAACTGGAGCATTTTTATGATACCCATGCTTCAAGTGACTCTATGGCTTAAGCTTTTTTTTGAAAAATGAAATGCTATAAAAACAAAATATGATCTGTGCTTTGAGGTACATTTGCCAGTTTTGTGTTTGCTTGCAGTAACATCTGTGGCCAGTTAGCTCAGTTGGTTAGAGCATGGTGCTAATAACGCAAAGGTCACGGGTTCGATCCCCGTATGGGCCATTTGCTTTTCTTGATGGACAAGAATGGAATAAGCTCATCGGTGGAGTGCATGAATACTTGAAAACATCATAGACACATATATCACAAAATCTCTTCAAATACATATCAGAAGCCAGTGGGAGTGTCATCCTTTGGATGATGAAGATTTTTCTCTACATGGCCGAGTGACTTTTGTCTCAAATCAAGCAATATGGCATAACTAAGATATGCAAGGGCAAATTAATCAGTTATTATATTGCTGCTCAAACATAGAGGACACTAGGTGTTACTAGAAGAAGAAGAAGATATGAGCTCCCCTCTCATTAGTGCACACTGAAGTAAAAAAAATGGAGAATTTCTAAAGACCAGAGCACAAGTAATGGATCTCTGCATTCTTATTGCATCTTTTCTTATTTCCAAATATTTGACATACTTCTGATTTGATAAGTTTAAAAATGAGTTTAAACAAAGGACACCACTGAAGATGATGGAATTTATATGAATTTTAAATGAAGATTTGCAATACTCATACATTGAATGAAAATGGAGCTTTGAACAAAAGGAAAATAAACAATGTTAGCTCCCACGAGATATGAACTCAGATTACTAGATTCAAAGTCCAGGGTGCTAACAATTACACCATGGAACCCTCACCTGAGCAATGGCATCTACTGAAGTGCACTCATCTTTTAAATGCAAAGAAAAGAAATTCAATACTTTATATATATTATTTCAAGTTTCTAATAAGCTCAGGGATGCAATAGGTATTATGTAGAATATTTGTCCAAACCCAATGATAATATATAAAAAGTAACCTATTTTTTAAAGGAGAAGATAGATACTAGAAACCTAAATGCCTAGGACCAATTTCAGTTGGAGCATCACCCCTTATGTTATCCTAGCATTGAATTGACAGTTTTTCTGTATTTCCATATTTGCATATCAGCCACTTACAATTGTTTCAAGCTTTATAACAGAGGACTGCCTTTTTTATAGACAAAGGATGAAAGTCTCTTGTGAGTTAAGCCTGATAATGACATCACAATTTGTAAATTAAGCTATAGTATGATTACAGAGTGTAGACTGAATAAAAAGTGCTTTCCTATGGATTGAAGTTTGTATTTTCTTAAGCTTTGCATTCCAAAATGGGCTAGCATTCTTTATTTCCAATGGGCACATTAAGCTACTTCCCCAATATATATTTTTTTGTGTTAAAAGTTATTCATACACAACTTGGTAAAACATACTAAATTTAATACATAATGGATTACATCCTGGGATTATCTTTTTCAACAATCTGTAAATTTACAATTAAAAATTGTGTATTAGATTTTTTAGATTGATTTTGCTTAGATTTGCATATACTCCTTGTCTAAATTGTCTATTTTTATACTATTAGTAGATGCCTTAATCTTTGTTATTATCCTATCTAATATTTATTTTTATTTTGTAATATGGAAAGAAACTGGAGCATTTTTATGATACCCATGCTTCAAGTGACTCTATGGCTTAGGCTTTTTTTTGAAAAATGAAATGCTATAAAAACAAAATATGATCTGTGCTTTGAGGTACATTTGCCAGTTTTGTGTTTGCTGGCAGTAATATCTGTGGCCTGTCAGCTCAGTTGGTTAGAGCGTGGTGCTAATAACGCCAAGGTCACAGGTTTGATCCACGTATGGGCTATTTGCTTTTCTTGATGGACAAGAATGGAATAAGCTCATCGTGGAGTGCATGAATACTTGAAAACATCATAGACACATATATCACAAAATCTCTTCAAATACATATCAGAAGCCAGTGGGAGTGTCATCCTTTGGCTGATGAAGATTTTTCTCTACATGGCTCAGTGACTTTTGTTTCAAATCAAGTAATATGGCATAACTAAGATATGCAAGGGCAAATTAATCAGTTATTTTAATGCTGCTCAAACATAGAGGGCACTAGGTGTTACTAGAAGAAGTAGAAGATATGTGCTCCCCTCTCATTAGTGCACACTGAAGTAAAATAAATGGAGAATTTCTAAAGACCAGAGCACAAGTAATGGATCTCTGCATTCTTATTGCATCTTTTCTTATTTCCAAATATTTGACATACTTCTGATTTGATAAGTTTAAAAATGAGTTTAAACAAAGGACACCACTGAAGATGATGGAATTTATATGAATTTTAAATGAAGATTTGCAAAACTCATACATTGAATGAAAATGGAGCTTTGAACAAAAGGAAAATAAACAATGTTAGCTCCCACGAGATATGAACTCAGATTACTAGATTCAAAGTCCAGGGTGCTAACAATTACACCATGGAACCCTCACCTAAACAATGGCATCTACTGAAGTGCGCTCATCTTTTAAATGCAAAGAAAAGAAATTCAATACTTTATATATATTATTTCAAGTTTCTAATAAGCTCAGGGATGCAATAGGTATTATGTAGAATATTTGTCCAAACCCAATGATAATATATAAAAAGTAACCTATTTTTTAAAGGAGAAGATAGATACTAGAAACCTAAATGCCTAGGACCAATTTCAGTTGGAGCATCACCCCTTATGTTATCCTAGCATTGAATTGACAGTTTTTCTGTATTTCCATATTTGCATATCAGCCACTTATAATTGTTTCAAGCTTTATAACAGAGGACTGCCTTTTTTATAGACCAAGGATGAACGTCTCTTGTGAGTTAAGTCTGATAATGACATCACAATTTGTAAATTAAGCTATAGTATGATTACAGAGTGTAGACTGAATAAAAAGTGCTTTCCTATGGATTGAAGTTTGTATTTTCTTAAGCTTTGCATTCCAAAATGGGCTAGCATTCTTTATTTCCAATGGGCACATTAAGCTACTTCCCCAATATATATTTTTTTGTGTTAAAAGTTATTCATACACAACTTGGTAAAACATACTAAATTTAATACATAATGGATTACATCCTGGGATTATCTTTTTCAACAATCTGTAAATTTACAATTAAAAATTGTGTATTAGATTTTTTAGATTGATTTTGCTTAGATTTGCATTTACTCCTAGTCTAAATTGTCTATTTTTATACTATTAGTAGATGCCTTAATCTTTGTTATTATCCTATCTAATATTTATTTTTATTTTGTAATGTGGAAAGAAACTGGAGCATTTTTATGATACCCATGCTTCAAGTGACTCTATGGCTTAAGCTTTTTTTTGAAAAATGAAATGCTATAAAAACAAAATATGATCTGTGCTTTGAGGTACATTTGCCAGTTTTGTGTTTGCTGGCAGTAATATGTGTGGCCTGTTAGCTCAGTTGTTTAGAGCGTGGTGCTAATAACGCCAAGGTCACGGGTTCGATCCCCGTATGGGCCATTTGCTTTTCTTGAAGGACAAGCATGGAATAAGCTCATCGTGGAGTGCATGAATACTTGAAAACATCATAGACACATATATCACAAAATCTTTTCAAATACATATCAGAAGCCAGTGGGAGTGTCATCCTTTGGCTGATGAAGATTTTTCTCTACATGGCTCAGTGACTTTTGTCTCAAATCAAGCAATATGACATAACTAAGATATGCAAGGGCAAATTAATCAGTTATTATATTGCTGCTCAAACATAGAGGGCACTAGGTGTTACTAGAAGAAGAAGAAGATATGTGCTCCCCTCTCATTAGTGCACACTGAAGTAAAAAAAAATGGAGAATTTCTAAAGACCAGAGCACAAGTAATGGATCTCTGCATTCTTATTGCATCTTTTCTTATTTCCAAATATTTGACATACTTCTGATTTGATAAGTTTAAAAATGAGTTTAAACAAAGGACACCACTGAAGATGATGGAATTTATATGAATTTTAAATGAAGATTTGCAATACTCATACATTGAATGAAAATGGAGCTTTGAACAAAAGGAAAATAAACAATGTTAGCTCCCACGAGATATGAACTCAGATTACTAGATTCAAAGTCCAGGGTGCTAGCAATTACACCATGGAACCCTCACCTGAGCAATGGCATCTACTGAAGTGCGCTCATCTTTTAAATGCAAAGAAAAGAAATTCAATACTTTATATATATTATTTCAAGTTTCTAATAAGCTCAGGGATGCAATAGGTATTATGTAGAATATTTGTCCAAACCCAATGATAATATATAAAAAGTAACCTATTTTTTAAAGGAGAAGATAGATACTAGAAACCTAAATGCCTAGGACCAATTTCAGTTGGAGCATCACCCCTTATGTTATCCTAGCATTGAATTGACAGTTTTTCTGTATTTCCATATTTGCATATCAGCCACTTACAATTGTTTCAAGCTTTATAACAGAGGACTGCCTTTTTTATAGACCAAGGATGAAAGTCTCTTGTGAGTTAAGTCTGATAATGACATCACAATTTGTAAATTAAGCTATAGTATGATTACAGAGTGTAGACTGAATAAAAAGTGCTTTCCTATGGATCGAAGTTTGTATTTTCTTAAGCTTTGCATTCCAAAATGGGCTAGCATTCTTTATTTCCAATGGGCACATTAAGCTACTTCCCCAATATATATTTTTTTGTGTTAAAAGTTATTCATACACAACTTGGTAAAACATACTAAATTTAATACATAATGGATTACATCCTGGGATTATCTTTTTCAACAATCTGTAAATTTACAATTAAAAATTGTGTATTAGATTTTTTAGATTGATTTTGCTTAGATTTGCATATACTCCTTGTCTAAATTGTCTATTTTTATACTATTAGTAGATGCCTTAATCTTTGTTATTATCCTATCTAATATTTATTTTTATTTTGTAATGTGGAAAGAAACTGGAGCATTTTTATGATACCCATGCTTCAAGTGACTCTATGGCTTAAGCTTTTTTTTGAAAAATGAAATGCTATAAAAACAAAATATGATCTGTGCTTTGAGGTACATTTGCCAGTTTTGTGTTTGCTTGCAGTAACATCTGTGGCCGGTTAGCTCAGTTGGTTAGAGCGTGGTGCTAATAACGCCAAGGTCACGGGTTAGATCCCTGTATGGGCCATTTGCTTTTCTTGATGGACAAGAATGGAATAAGCTCATCGGTGGAGTGCATGAATACTTGAAAACATCATAGACACATATATCACAAAATCTCTTCAAATACATATCAGAAGCCAGTGGGAGTGTCATCCTTTGGCTGATGAAGATTTTTCTCTACATGGCCCAGTGATTTTTGTCTCAAATCAAGCAATATGGCATAACTAAGATATGCAAGGGCAAATTAATCAGTTATTATATTGCTGCTCAAACATAGAGGGCACTAGGTGTTACTAGAAGAAGAAGAAGATATGAGCTCCCCTCTCATTAGTGCACACTGAAGTAAAAAAAATGGAGAATTTCTAAAGACCAGAGCACAAGTAATGGATCTCTGCATTCTTATTGCATCTTTTCTTATTTCCAAATATTTGACATACTTCTGATTTGATAAGTTTAAAAATGAGTTTAAACAAAGGACACCACTGAAGATGATGGAATTTATATGAATTTTAAATGAAGATTTGCAATACTCATACATTGAATGAAAATGGAGCTTTGAACAAAAGGAAAATAAACAATGTTAGCTCCCACGACATATGAACTCAGATTACTAGATTCAAAGTCCAGGGTGCTAACAATTACACCATGGAACCCTCACCTGAGCAATGGCATCTACTGAAGTGCACTCATCTTTTAAATGCAAAGAAAAGAAATTCAATACTTTATATATATTATTTCAAGTTTCTAATAAGCTCAGGGATGCAATAGGTATTATGTAGAATATTTGTCCAAACCCAATGATAATATATAAAAAGTAACCTATTTTTTAAAGGAGAAGATAGATACTAGAAACCTAAATGCCTAGGACCAATTTCAGTTGGAGCATCACCCCTTATGTTATCCTAGCATTGAATTGACAGTTTTTCTGTATTTCCATATTTGCATATCAGCCACTTACAATTGTTTCAAGCTTTATAACAGAGGACTGCCTTTTTTATAGACCAAGGATGAAAGTCTCTTGTGAGTTAAGTCTGATAATGACATCACAATTTGTAAATTAAGCTATAGTATGATTACAGAGTGTAGACTGAATAAAAAGTGCTTTCCTATGGATTGAAGTTTGTATTTTCTTAAGCTTTGCATTCCAAAATGGGCTAGCATTCTTTATTTCCAATGGGCACATTAAGCTACTTCCCCAATATATATTTTTTTGTGTTAAAAGTTATTCATACACAACTTGGTAAAACATACTAAATTTAATACATAATGGATTACATCCTGGGATTATCTTTTTCAACAATCTGTAAATTTACAATTAAAAATTGTGTATTAGATTTTTTAGATTGATTTTGCTTAGATTTGCATATACTCCTTCTCTAAATTGTCTATTTTTATACTATTAGTAGATGCCTTAATCTTTGTTATTATCCTGTCTAATATTTATTTTTATTTTGTAATGTGGAAAGAAACTGGAGCATTTTTATGATACCCATGCTTCAAGTGACTCTATGGCTTAAGCTTTTTTTTGAAAAATGAAATGCTATAAAAACAAAATATGATCTGTGCTTTGAGGTACATTTGCCAGTTTTGTGTTTGCTTGCAGTAACATCTGTGGCCGGTTAGCTCAGTTGGTTAGAGCGTGGTGCTAATAACGCCAAGGTCACGGGTTCGATCCCCGTATGGGCCATTTGCTTTTGGACAAGAATGGAATAAGCTCATCGGTGGAGTGCATGAATACTTGAAAACATCATAGACGCATATATCACAAAATCTCTTCAAATACATATCAGAAGCCAGTGGGAGTGTCATCCTTTGGCTGATGAAGATTTTTCTCTACATGGCTCAGTGACTTTTGTCTCAAATCAAGCAATATGGCATAACTAAGATATGCAAGGGCAAATTAATCAGTTATTATATTGCTGCTCAAACATAGAGGGCACTAGGTGTTACTAGAAGAAGAAGAAGATATGAGCTCCCCTCTCATTAGTGCACACTGAAGTAAAAAAAAATGGAGAATTTCTAAAGACCAGAGCACAAGTAATGGATCTCTGCATTCTTATTGCATCTTTTCTTATTTCCAAATATTTGACATACTTCTGAATTGATAAGTTTAAAAATGAGTTTAAACAAAGGACACCACTGAAGATGATGGAATTTATATGAATTTTAAATGAAGATTTGCAATACTCATACATTGAATGAAAATGGAGCTTTGAACAAAAGGAAAATAAACAATGTTAGCTCCCACGAGATATGAACTCAGATTACTAGATTCAAAGTCCAGGGTGCTAACAATTACAAATGGGTTTAGTATCTGCACACTCAATACAATATCCAGATTTTATGGATGTGTGAGAATCACCACCATACATCCATTAAGAATGAGCCCCTCTTTCCAAATAATAAATAATATCCTATATTTGCAGGGGGTGCTGTCAACTACAGTATATGTTCATTAGGGTTTGGGGAGAAAAAGAAACAGAGGAATCTGTAATGTTGACGCACTAACTAGAAGTATAGTTAAAACATAACCTTTATTAGATATGTATTAAATTGTATTATGAATCATTGATCCAGACTACAGTGAAACATAGAGTTAAAAACTTGACAATACTAACATATATGTGAATTAAAGAGATGAAAAAATGTGAATAAAGATTTTTAAAAAAATGTGTCCACGTGTGTTTAAGTATTAGCTCTTATTTAATAACCGTATGGGCATACTGGTGCCAGAATCTATGATCTTTATTGTCCCAAATGGTCTATCCCCACTGAATCCGTATTCCTAGGTCATAAGTCACTGACCTACTATTAAGGAATATATTGGTTCTATTTTTACACACATATATATATCAATAGTAAGGATCCTGAAATTGGAATGGTGTTTCTTCACTCTGAGCTGTTGGGAATATGGCAATTCCCGTTTTCAAATTTCGCAGCCCACAATTATAACTGTGCTTGACTAGTATTCAATTATGCTGGGAATATCCGCATTATAGATTGCTTTCCTTAGAGGTATGCCAACCCCAATTATATTGGAAAGCCAGCTATCTATTAATACAAAACATTACTTACATAGCCCACACTGTTAAAGGGAGTAACCCTTATTTTTTACAGTGTAATTGGGCTGCCCCGTAGGGATATAGTGATCCAACTTCTAAAAATATGTGTGTATATATAGTGATATTGATCTTGGTTCAGTGGTTAATAGTATGGATAGAATCAATCATTGAATGGCAGCGTATGCCCTCCCACTTATATAGATGAGAAAGATTTAATTTAATTTATAATGCCAGGTAATTCAAATCTACACACATTAAATATAAAAGTGTGTGAAGAAATAGATCTAACCTATCAGAAAGGATTTGTTATTATGGATGGAAACAGAACACAACACAGGGTCTTCAATTTTAGACTTTGTTGTGACACATAGATTAAACTATGCTGTCTCACTGACAGTAAGTGTAAATTTTTCAGCTGCTAGCTGGCTTGTAAACGTTGCCAGTAAACTTGCTACAATGTGCTGAGTTAAGTATAGCTGTGGGATATGTTGCAATTCTCTTGTTCTCATATATTATCAGTCGTGTTTGTTACAAAGTATGGCATTCCACTTAGAACAGGAAACTGCTCACATCACACTGATTAAATGGTGCAGATATTATGGTTTGCACAGATACTTAAATGGCTGGTGCTGTTCCAGTGTGTTATACCATGTATAGTACTTAACATATATGGCACTTAGCAGCTGTCTATCCTGCCATTTGCATATAGCATATTATATCCAAAGCTGTCAGGACATACTTATACACTTATTTATTTATTAAATTAAACTATGCTGTCTCACTGGCAGTTAGTGTAATTTAACAGCTGCTAGCTGGCTTGTAAATGTTGCCAGTGAACTTGCTACAATGTGCTGAGTTAAGTATAGCTGTGGGATATGTTGCAATTCTCTTGTTCTCATATATTATCAGCCGTGTTTGTTACAAAGTATGGCATTCCACTTAGAACAGGAGACTGCTCACATCACACTGATTAAATGGTGCAGATATTATGGTTTGCACAAATACTTAAGTGGCTGGTGCTGTTCCAATGTGTTATACCGTGTCATACTCTGTTAGATCAATCCGGTCTGAGTAGACTCATATAGATATCTCTTCCTCCTGTGTCAGTGGGTATATGATGCTACTCTCTCCGCTATCCACTGGCACTATTGGCATGCACTGATCATTGTATGCCTACTCGTGCCTTCACTAATAAAGCCTGGTCTTTCTCATAAGCTTATGCTAAGTACTATACACGGTATAACACATTGGAACAGCACCAGCCACTTAAGTATTTGTGCAAACCATAATATCTGCACCATTTAATCAGTGTGATGTGAGCAGTCTCCTGTTCTAAGTGGAATGCCATACTTTGTAACAAACACGGCTGATAATATATGAGAACAAGAGAATTGCAACATATCCCACAGCTATACTTAACTCAGCACATTGTAGCAAGTTTACTGGCAACGTTTACAAGCCAGCTAGCAGCTGAAAAATTTACACTTACTGTCAGTGAGACAGCATAGTTTAATCTATGTGTCACAACAAAGTCTAAAATTGAAGACCCTGTGTTGTGTTCTGTTTCCATCCATAATAACAAATCCTTTCTGATAGGTTAGATCTATTTCTTCACACACTTTTATATTTAATGTGTGTAGATTTGAATTACCTGGCATTATAAATTAAATTAAATCTTTCTCATCTATATAAGTGGGAGGGCATACGCTGCCATTCAATGAATGATTCTATCCATACTATTAACCACTGAACCAAGATCAATATCACTATATATACACACATATTTTTAGAAGTTGGATCACTATATCCCTACGGGGCAGCCCAATTACACTGTAAAAAATAAGGGTTACTCCCTTTAACAGTGTGGGCTATGTAAGTAATGTTTTGTATTAATAGATAGCTGGCTTTCCAATATAATTGGGGTTGGCATACCTCTAAGGAAAGCAATCTATAATGCGGATATTCCCAGCATAATTGAATACTAGTCAAGCACAGTTATAATTGTGGGCTGCGAAATTTGAAAACGGGAATTGCCATATTCCCACCAGCTCAGAGTGAAGAAACACCATTCCAATTTCAGGATCCTTACTATTGATATATATATGTGTGTAAAAATAGAACCAATATATTCCTTAATAGTAGGTCAGTGACTTATGACCTAGGAATACGGATTCAGTGGGGATAGACCATTTGGGACAATAAAGATCATAGATTCTGGCACCAGTATGCCCATACGGTTATTAAATAAGAGCTAATACTTAAACACACGTGGACACATTTTTTTAAAAATCTTTATTCACATTTTTTCATCTCTTTAATTCACATATATGTTAGTATTGTCAAGTTTTTAACTCTATGTTTCACTGTAGTCTGGATCAATGATTCATAATACAATTTAATACATATCTAATAAAGGTTATGTTTTAACTATACTTCTAGTTAGTGCGTCAACATTACAGATTCCTCTGTTTCTTTTTCTCCCCAAACCCTGCTAACAATTACACCATGGAACCCTCACCTGAGCAATGGCATCTACTGAAGTGCACTCATATTTTAAATGCAAAGAAAAGAAATTCAATACTTTATATATATTATTTCAAGTTTCTAATAAGCTCAGGGATGCAATAGGTATTATGTAGAATATTTGTCCAAACCCAATGATAATATATAAAAAGTAACCTATTTTTTAAAGGTGTTATGATTCCAGTACTCCTGACCAGAGGAGATCCTATGACAATGGCCAGAGTACTGGAAGGAAATGCTGGTTATGGGAGCAGGAAGACTAGTTGCCCCTGGCGCCCTAACTCTATTGTCTCACCCGTGCTATCGGAAATCCCTTGCGAGACTATGGTTTCTTGAGCCCCTGGCAGCCACGTTTGAAAGGCGGATTATGTCTGCCCAACTCCGGTGCCCCCCGGTCTTAGTGAGAGACAAAGGGAAATCCGAGGCAGGATGATGACAAGAGGACCTCTGACTAACAACAGGCCAAGGGCAACAGAGGTGTGGTGAAGAAGAAGATGGCGCTATTGGGTCTGGGTGAGGAAATAGGTGAATAAGGGAAAATACTTATCCTATGGGTATGTCTCTATCATCCCACTTTAGGTCTTCTTTGGTAGATGCTCTCAAGTTGAGGTTGTATATGAAAAATAAACACAAGATGGAATCATGTGTAGAAACTACCTGATTCAATAGTTCTACAAATTTTGGTGTTCTGAATAATTCTGCAGATATTTGAAGAATCAGGTACTAATACATTCAACAGTAATGGTCTATTACAAGAGTACCTATATTAAACTTTTTGTCTGCATATTTATGACAAAAAAATGAAGAATCTCCTTACAAAGACAAAATGTAGGTTAAATGATAACCACTAGTCAGGTGATAGTGTGAAGCGCTCCTTAGCGTACCTCACTTACTCAGTGAGATGATGTTAAACACATATCATGGTATCTTTATCATATGGTGCAGAGGTATGGCATACCGTTACTCACGGTGTAAAAGCTTGTATCCCTCTCATCAAGGTTTCTTTTCATCAGCCAGACGAAAGTGATTAATTAAAAAATCACAGGAATTTATTGATACATAAAATAGTAGTAAAAACAAAGGCTGACTTCTATCAGCATTAATTCATGGAGGTGTGTGATCCTAGGGAAGGGGACCCCTCTGGGGAGCAAGGTTCCGGTTCAATGCTCCACAAACGAATTTGTAATAAAATTGATAAATAGAAAGCGGGGTCTTACCTTACCAGGATCACACAGCAAATCCAGAGCCAATGCCTCCTTAGAGCCAACGCGTTTCGAGCCTTCTAGGACTCTTTTTCAAGGCATAAGGGTACATGCTGCCTGGTCCCATTTTTATACCAAAACGGGTTCCAGGTAGTGACATCACTTCCGGTTCCGGTTACCGGAAACGGGAGCGTGTTTGGTGAATTCTGTTTTGTTTAGAGAAACATTCTGTGTTTTTAGACACAGATGTTTCAACTAAGGAGATAGGCAATATAGTCTCTGTTTTTAACAGTCTCCGAGATGGCCGAAAGTTGTTTTCACGGAAGCATTCGCGACCGGAAGTGATCTCAGTTCCGATTTGCATGATGGGAAATGTAGTTTTCTTTCCTATGGGGATCGCTGTACCGGAAATCCGTGACCGGAAGTAGTTCTTAGTTACTGTGTGTGACGGAT